>NC_138238.1:38407304-38459804 GCF_964197995.2 Scardinius erythrophthalmus
ATATTTGTGTTTTTGGACTGAGAACTTTATATATCATCATTCCAGTACACTCTAAATGTATTTTTATTTGTCTATATTTATATGAATGTTTTGAGCAGGTTTATATAATTTGCATATCATTTGTAATCATTATTTTTAAAACTATTAGGTATACTGTTCAACTCATATATGTTAAATAATAAAATACATGGTTAAAAATATTTTGGACTGGCAATTTAAGTAAAAATAAACAGAAACAATCTTTCCACCATAAACCGTCATTTCCACCACTTTCCACCACTACAGTTTTTTAAGAAAAAAAATAAGAATAACCAATGATGTGGATCTAAATGTATTTTAAAATAAGTAGTAATAGTTCATTACTTACAATATATGTGTGAGTGACTTATAATAAACATAGACCACCTGAGCAAAAATGAGATGCTGTAGGCAAAAATCCCAACTCGTGGCAACCCGTGGCATTTAGCAACTTTAAATGAAAATGCATTAAGTTCATGAAGTATTAAGATTTATTTTGTTACATGATTAGGTAGCCACTGATCTTTTTGACTGATACATAATCTTATATAACAATTTTACAATATTATATTGTAATAAAATACATAAATTGAAAAGTGGTGGAAATGACATGGCTCTTCAGAAAAACTGTTAAAAATAATAATAATCCATGGAATTCTAAAACTGCCCACTGTTATATTGTGTTAGAAGACAAATGAATGAAGCTAGGAAGATTGTTTTAAGAGAGTGAATTTTACATAAATTCACAGTGCCAAAAGTGCTTCTAGTTGGAGAATCACCCATTAATGAAACTTCAATTCAGAATTCAACTTTATTGTTGGGAATACAATACACGTTACATGAAAACCTTGAAAAAAACAACAACAACGTGGAGGTCAATAGAAAAAAGTTCTGTATATCATTGCTTGTCATTTCTGTGATTTTACCTGTTCATGTCATTTCTTCATACAGGGGGAAATAAACTGAGTTTATCTTATATACATTAGTTGATTTGTGGTCTAAATTCTCTGAGAAGCTAAAAATGGCACATCAGTACAAATCTTCTGAACCACAAAATATTCATTTCAGGATAAACACTGAAATATACTGTATTTATCAACTTTCAGTAGATCCAGATCATATAAAAAATAAGAACAAAAACAGAAAAACAAGTGCAAAAGGCATAGTACTCTCCAGGTCAAAACTCTTCAAATGAAAATATCTTTACAGCACGATATAGTAAACGATTTACAGTACGCATAATATCTTGACATAACATCAAATCGTTAAATTCTGGCACATCCTGAACATCACTTAAAGCAACTAATTTCTAGTTAAAGCTTTCTATATATTTAGCGAACAGGACAAAAATGTAAGGCATTCAACAAAACAACAATCATGTATTATGCAAACTAAGCGCCATATAATATTTTTCATATGTACATTACATACATTCATATTTCCTATTAGATTTTTCTTCTATGAAAAGACATTGACAAATAACAATGATGAGAGATTATGGTAGCACTTTATTGTACAGTCCTGTTCTGCATGCACTATATGTACTTATTACAGTAATTACAATAACTGGGTAATAACTACTAACCCTGAATCTACCCCTGAACCTAACATTAGTTACCTTATATTACCAGTACTTTCTTATGTAAGTGCACATAAGCGAACTACAGGTGTTAATGTTAGGTTTAGGGGAAGATTAAAGGTTAATAGTTATTACTCAGTTATTGTAATTACTGTAATATATACATATAGTGCATGCAGAACAGGACTGTACAATAAAGTGCACCCGAGAATATGATTATGTAGCGTGTGTGTGTTTCTGAAAGTGTAAAGAGCCTAATGTGTAAATGGATGAGCGCTTCTTTTGACTAACTTCATCAAACTTTACATCCATGTTAAAACATTTTATATTATGTCACATGATCTGTTCATTATGGAAGCTTGTTTCCGCCACAGAATAAAAAATAAAATGAGGTAATTGTGACTTTTTCTCACAATTTGGACTTTTTGTCTCAGAGTTGTGTGAAATAAAGTCGCAATTGCGTGTTATAAAGTCAGAATTGCGAGAAATAAACTTGCAATTTTTAGAATGAACTTTATAATATGCAACTGGGAGATATAAAGTCAGAATTGCGAGAAATAAACGTAATTCTGAGGAAAAACGTTTTTTTGGAATTGGACTTTATAACTCATAATTCAGTTTTTTTTTTTTAACACGCAATTGTGAGATAAAAAGTCGCAGTTACCTTTTAAAATGTTTTATTCTGTGGCGGAAACAAGCTTCCATCGGTTTCATGACATCGATGAGTCTTAGAGTAATGTGTGATGGTGCCTACACAAAATAGAGAAAGTCTGGCTTGAAACTATACTTTAAAACCAGAAAGACTAAAAAAAAAATCTGAATAATAAGTAGATAATTTATGCTGAACATAAGCAGAATTCTAAGAGAGAAACAAAACAAGAAAATAATAAAATAACATTCACAAGGAAAAAAAGCATAATTTCCCTAATGTAACTGGACTTATCCACACATATTTAAATGATTCGTTTTGCACGAATGAGACTGACGGCACGGCTAGGTCTTTGTTAATTGTGATTATCTCTGCGTTTACCTTATAACACACATCAGAAGTGAGTGTATGATGGGTTATGAGATCTGCTGAACACATTCACAGCTGCTGGAGGAGGCGGGTCAGAAGAGTCCGAGAGTCTGACGAAACGTGTGTTTATCAGGAGTGTAAATATCAACGCACTGACGGCTGCTTGCTTCTCTGTGTGCGAGCTGTGAAGAGCATGGAGGTCCAAAGAAAGAATACAGCGTTTGAAAATGAAAGTCTCCAGAGACAGAATATCTGACAGCATCCAATGAGTGCGAGAGAAGAGGATGAAAGTGTAAAAACACACACACACACTGACAGAAGCGGGTTTATGAGCGACAGCATCCGACTCCCTTCATCTCCTTGTTAACAAACTCCTGCAGCTGAAACTTGGGCTCGTTCGGCTCCTTCATCTCCCTGTGCTTCAGATCCCTGAGAGAAACATCACATTCCTCAGGAAAACTCAGGAAAACTCAGCGCCTGCTGTTTATTTGCACACATCTTTAGCACGAGATTCAATGAAGGAATTAGGAAAATCAGGTAATGTTGCAAACACGCCTACAAATTACACTGTGCAATATTCCTCGGATTACTGTGATCTGATGTACTTTACTGGGATTGTCCAGCATCTGTGATCCAGACACTTTAATCGGCTGTTTAAACGGGAAAAGCTGCATGTTTTTCTCCAATACTAATCAGTTACTTCTACAACTTTAAATGCATCAGGCAAAAAAACTGTACATTTTGTGAATAACACACTCTTTATTTACAGTAAAACACGTGTTTGCTCTCAAGCAGAATTGAATGCATAGTGTAAAGCTTTTCTTGCATGTTTATTCTGGCCTTGATGTTATTGTCTGAGACATATTCCTGAAATCCTGACACACTTTTGCATAAAATCTTGTAAAGATAAGGATAAATCCCGCTAAGCTGTGTGTCAGGGAACATGGTGTTTTGTCCATCCCTGAATTAATCTGTAATTCACTTCCCGTCTGCTTTCCGAACACACCGGGAAAACGGCACTACATCTGTGAATAAGTTAACACTCATTTACACAGAGAAACTGTGTTTGCACTGAAACTCACTTTAATAGTGCTAGTAAAGCTCTACACAATGCATTTTTAGAGAGAAAGACAAAATGTGTCTTCCTTTTGTAGAATATACACACTTATTAACATTAAACATGATGCATATTGTACTGTAAGTCACTGCCGATTAACTTTTGCTGTATGTTTACACAAAAAAGTTAGTTTTTTTTTTTTGATTGTTAGTTTTTGAAAAAAAGTCTCCTGTTCACCAAGGCTTCAATTATTTGATAAAAAAATGCAATAAAAACAGTAAAATATTATTATAATATAAATCATCTGTTTTCTATGTGAATATATAGTAAAGTGTAATTTATTCCTGTGATCAAAGCTGAATTTTCAGCATCATTTCTCCAGTTATCAGTGTCACATGATCCTTCAGAAATCACTCTAATATTATGATTTGATGATCAGTTTATCATAGGCTATATATTATAGGTATAGTTTTCCTTTTTTGTTCAGTGGGAGGAAGACAGTAAGTAAGTAAATGATTGAAATGCTCAGATAATGATGCTCAAAAAGCTCATTTCAACTCACAAATGGCCTTAATCTATATCAATATGATGATTTGATGCTCAAGAAACATTTATGATTATTATCAGTGTTGGAAACAGTTGTTCAGCTTCATATTTTTGGTGCCTTGGTGAACATAAAAGACTTCATACTTCTTAAAATCATAAACTGGTTCAATTGGATTACGTCTGGTTTAATGAATAAGATGCAGCTTTTTGCACGTGCAAAAGTGGCTCAGATATATTTAATGAATGTGTTTTCACAGTTATGTTTGAAAATTGTCCTGAGTTTGTAAAAGCATTGCCTGTTACGTGTGTGCACATTTATTAGATGTTGTGGCAAATCTGAAGATGTTTTCCGCTGCCAATGAGAGTGTGATATTCCCAGCTCTATTAATCATGCACAGATTCTGTTTGGGCCTGAAAGCGAGTGACTTACTTTGCCACAGCAGTGAAGGACAACTCCACATTCAGACCTGATTTAGCACTGGTCTCCATGAAGGGAACGCCATACTCCTTTAGAGAGAAAGAGAACATTTGTCTTATTCCTTACAATATGCAGACACAAAAGAACCATGAACATAATGCATATCGTGATCAGTGCTTCAGAATTACTTTAAAATGTCCCTATTGTGCAGTTTTAAAGGTCTCTTACAACAGGTTTTCATGCATTCAAGGTCAAAAACATTTAAATTTTCTCATAATACATATTGCAGAATCAGCTCTTTTCTCTCAGTGTCTGAAATGATTCGATCAAGGATTCAGTCTCTCTAAGCTCCGCCTCTCTGAGAGCTGCTCTGCTCTGATTGGTCAGAAGCAAATGCTCATTATCATATCTGAATCTCAGCTCTTGATCACAGTGATACGAACAGTAACGATGGCGTGGGTTTTACCGTATCACCAGTCTCAGATACACTACAGTGTTTGAGGGCGGAGCTAAGAGACGCTGTTCAGCCAATCAAAACCAGAGGCGGGCATTATGCAAATTAGTTACAAACCTACACAGGTTCAGCTGGAAATAAGATTGGACGAGAGAGTGTGTGTGTGTGTGTGTGTGTGTGTGTGTGTGTGTGTGTGTGTGTGTGTGTGTGTGTGTGTGTGTGTGTGTGTGTTTATCATATGCATGAGTAATTTAAATGCAATAACCTCTCAAAGACAATAAATGAGGCTAAATAAGGCAAGAGATTTGCATTAATCTCGTCTGCAGTGTAAGTGTGACGGGATTGTGAATGTGACTGAAAACAAAAATGTATGAGTGAAACCTGCATAATGTGATGCCGGTTTGATGTTTCCCATGCATTTAAAAGCTGCATTTAGATATTTTCCCACCAAGAAATTATTTTTTTTAAATGTCTACATGACTGTGTAAGTGTGTTTGTGTGTTGATATAACACACCTTGGCCAGTTTCTCACCCTCCTCTCTCTTCACAACCCTTTCATGAGTGGCATCAGCCTGAAAAATCAATCAACAAACAATGCATTATGTATTAGCTTTGATTTCTAATCAATGTTTTCTATATAACTTATTTATGAATTGATGTCATACATGCATGGCACAATCCAAATATAGAAAGATCTTAAGGTTTCAGATCAGGAAACAGTGAAGTATCTATAATATTTCAGTAAACTTTACTCACCTTATTCCCCAGAAGCATGATCACTACGTTCTGCTGAGCGAACTCATTAATCTCTGTGAGCCAGGCCTGCGGAAACAGAACAACTCACTGTGATTGTATTGTAAATTTACAGGAAATTAAAAAAAGAGAGAGAGAGAGAGAGAGAGAGACCTCAGGTTAATGAAACACAGTGAAGGGTTGGAAACACCCAGAGTCTCATAATCATCTAACACGCACCCCGTAATATTAATTAACTACATGTACTTACTAGTAATAACAATAAAATTTAATTTAATTTAATTAACTCCACCATGGCTGGTCCCAAGACCGGATGCGAAAGTAGGAGGGTAAATATTTTTTACTCTAAACACCGCCGCTACAGAAACGTCAATAAGAAAATCAAAAGACACCAAGGCCCTGGGGAAGGAGAGATCCCCCGCCGGAGACGCCTGATAGTGAAAGCCTCCTGGAAGCCATCAGGCCGACGACCATCTTGTCTACCAGGACCACAACTACCATCGGAACATGGAACGTCCGCACCATGTTCGAAGCGGGAAAGACGGCCTATGTCCCAAACAGGACTATAGGCGAATGATGATGATGACGACTTACTAGTAATAACAGTAAATTAGGCATAATTAAAAGTAACTAACCCTAATCCTAACCCTATAGTAAGTACATGTAGTTAATTAATATTACTCAGTACAATGTGTGTACATATACATATATATATATACACTCACCTAAAGGATTATTAGGAACACCTGTTCAATTTCTCATTAATGCAATTATCTAATCAACCAATCACATGGCAGTTGCTTCAATGCATTTAGGGGTGTGGTCCTGGTCAAGACAATCTCCTGAACTCCAAACTGAATGTCAGAATGGGAAAGAAAGGTGATTTAAGCAATTTTGAGCGTGGCATGGTTGTTGGTGCCAGACGGGCCGGTCTGAGTATTTCACAATCTGCTCAGTTACTGGGATTTTCACGCACAACCATTTCTAGGGTTTACAAAGAATGGTGTGAAAGGGGAAAAACATCCAGTATGCGGCAGTCCTGTGGGCGAAAATGCCTTGTTGATGCTAGAGGTCAGAGGAGAATGGGCCGACTGATTCAAGCTGATAGAAGAGCAACTTTGACTGAAATAACCACTCGTTACAACCGAGGTATGCAGCAAAGCATTTGTGAAGCCACAACACGCACAACCTTGAGGCGGATGGGCTACAACAGCAGAAGACCCCACCGGGTACCACTCATCTCCACTACAAATAGGAAAAAGAGGCTACAATTTGCACGAGCTCACCAAAATTGGACAGTTGAAGACTGGAAAAATGTTGCCTGGTCTGATGAGTCTCGATTTCTGTTGAGACATTCAGATGGTAGAGTCAGAATTTGGCGTAAACAGAATGAGAACATGGATCCATCATGCCTTGTTACCACTGTGCAGGCTGGTGGTGGTGGTGTAATGGTGTGGGGGATGTTTTCTTGGCACACTTTAGGCCCCTTAGTGCCAACTGGGCATCGTTTAAATGCCACGGCCGACCTGAGCATTGTTTCTGACCATGTCCATCCCTTTATGACCACCATGTACCCATCCTCTGATGGCTACTTCCAGCAGGATAATGCACCATGTCACAAAGCTCGAATCATTTCAAATTGGTTTCTTGAACATGACAATGAGTTCAGTGTACTAAAATGGCCCCCACAGTCACCAGATCTCAACCCAATAGAGCATCTTTGGGATGTGGTGGAACGGGACCTTCATGCCCTGGATGTGCATCCCACAAATCTCCATCAACTGCAAGATGCTATCCTATCAATATGGGCCAACATTTCTAAACGTCACACACACACGTCAATGCGTCTCTTATCAACTTAAAAGGGTTGAAAAGACTGTTTATTATCGGCTACTTATAGAATAAATAAATAAAAGACATGCAGATCTTCAAGCTCTGCAACAAGTGTTCTCACAGCATGAGCTTTTCAGTCATGTGTGTTTGTGACAATGCAGAAGACAAAGAAGAAACTGTCTCGAAATGATTCTGCCGGAACCACTGGTTCTGTTTGATCTCGATCTCGATCCCTTCAGTCTGAATGTGTCTCTCTCTCACAGACTGTGGAAATGGGTCTCTCTCTCCACGTCTCTGAAACTCACTCAGCATCATTTGCATTTGAAAAGCGTAACAGCGTTATTTAGCAAAGCCTTGTACTATATCAGTGCATGAGTTTATTTCCTCCCGGGCCTGAAACAAGCGAACGAGAGTCGTTTGATCCCTCGACTATGTGTGTTTCATGTTCTGCTTCCAGGCTTTATTCAACTACAACCAACAGCAGTCCACAGATACGCTTGATTTTCTTCCATATAGCCCAAAATATATTTATTAATTACGGCTAAAAGGATATCTTATGTTTGATTTGTGTTATTGTGTCTAAAAGGAACACGGCACATTTCGAGAGTCTTCTGGTCTACAGTACGGCACCGGCCGAATGTCATTTCACAGAAACATTGCAGTTGTTTTGTTTTCATAGTTAAAGCACATTATTTTTATGTTCTGATAACATTATGCACCTTAAATGCAGTGCAATTCTCTTCAGATAAAAGAGTCACCAAATACATAAATGTAAATGTGTTTTTATGGTTTGTAGAACATTTTTAAGATGTTATGCTGTGATGGAAACCAAAATGAAGGGCTTGAAATGAACTATGAGGCATGATGTGCTAAGAAAACATCATTAAATATCACTTTTTTTTCTCATCACAAATGCAAATGTGTTTAATATTACAGTAGCTGTGCTTTGTAGAACATTTTTAAAACTTTGTGCTTTGACGGTACCAGAATCTGGAAAATGTGTGTGTGTGTGTGTGTGTGTGTGTGTGTGTGTGTGTGTGTGTGTGTGTGTGTGTGTGTGTGTGTGTGTGTGTGTGTGTGTGTGTGTGTGTGTGTGTGTTTTAAACAAAAGCAGCACTGTTTCATCTCATATTAAATTATTTCCCTTCACAACTTTGGTAATAACTTGAAAACTCACAGGAGATGCAAAAGTGGTCAAACCCTCAAAACCCCGGATAAATGAACCTTCTGTAAAATCATATCAGGAAAAAAAAATAGTGCAAACAGTTACAAATGAGCCAATGTGTCCTGTGTCAGAAATAGCAGCAAAGACACAATTTCAAATCATATAGTTTTTGAATAAACACTTCAGCCAATGCTATAAAGTATAAACTATATCAAACTATATCTTTGGCTCAGGAGAATAAAAGTCTCCATTTGATATGACCTTATCTCATTTCTGTTGAGACGTAAGAGTCTTTTTTGTGCAAATAATTAATGGTAAATAAATGCATGTCTGAGTATGAGAACTATTCTAGCAATAGTAATAAAGGCGGATGCTTCTCAATGTAAACTTGTGGAGAATCAGATATTAATCAACTCATTTACAGCATTTATGAAAGTTATTCTGTATGTTCATGTTATTAGAAAAGAATGTGAGAAATTATGTTTCTCATTGCATTATGTGGTTGCCATACGCAAGGTTGGGTCACGAATGTTTTTCTGTTTTCATCTGACGCACTGGCATTGTGTGTGTTTGATCACAGTCCTGTTCACACAAGTAGCACAGCCAAGTCAATCTGCTGAACAATAGTCTCCACAAAACACTCGTGATGAAGCTTTACAAGCTCTGCTGTTCACATGTGCATGAGAGAGAAGCTATTTCTGATTCCATTCCACTCATTCCAGCCGATATTAAAGCAATATTTACTACTTATGTTTGTTTTTACTTTTATATGACAGAATGGGAAGTGATAGGAAACTAAAATGTAGCTCAAACAGTAATGGGTGCTAACAATACCAAGGTCATGAGTTTGATTGGAAAACTCATGCACTGAAACAATGCGAACCTTGAATGCAATGTACAGTAAGCCACTTTGGTTAAAAGCATCTGCCGAATGTGAAATGCTAAAAACTTTGAAGACTGGAAATTTAGTTGGAGATTTTGGCCAACTTTTCTTTGATAAATACAGACAGCACAACTATTAGAAATTGATGCTCAGAGTATTTCCTATGCAATGTTTGATTTCAAAGACTGGAGACTGGAGACTCCAGTCTATGAAATCAAACATTGTCTCGAGTCTCCAGTCTTTGAAATCAAACATTGTCTCCAGTCTCCAGTCTCCAGTCTTTGAAATCAAACATTTCAAAACATTGTCTCCAGTCTCAAGTCTCGAGTCTCCAGTCTCCAGTCTTTGAAATCAAACATTGTCTCCAGTCTCAAGTCTCGAGTCTCCAGTCTCGTGTCTCCAGTCTCGTGTCTCCAGTCTCGAGTCTCCAGTCTCGTGTCTCCAGTCTCGAGTCTCCAGTCTCGTGTCTCCAGTCTCGTGTCTCCAGTCTCGTGTCTCCAGTCTCGTGTCTCCAGTCTCGAGTCTCCAGTCTCGTGTCTCCAGTCTCGAGTCTCCAGTCTCGTGTCTCCAGTCTCGTGTCTCCAGTCTCGTGTCTCCAGTCTCGTGTCTCCAGTCTCGAGTCTCCAGTCTCGTGTCTCCAGTCTTTGAAATCAAACATTGTCTCCAGTCTCAAGTCTCGAGTCTCGTGTCTCCAGTCTCCAGTCTTTGAAATCAAACATTGTCTCCAGTCTCGAGTCTCCAGTCTCGTGTCTCCAGTCTTTGAAATCAAACATTGTCTCGAGTCTCCAGTCTTTGAAATCAAACATTGTCTCCAGTCTCAAGTCTCGAGTCTCCAGTCTCGTGTCTCCAGTCTCTGAAATCAAACATTGTCTCCAGTCTCGAGTCTCCAGTCTCGTGTCTCCAGTCTTTGAAATCAAACATTGTCTCGAGTCTCCAGTCTTTGAAATCAAACATTGTCTCCAGTCTCAAGTCTCGAGTCTCCAGTCTCCAGTCTTTGAAATCAAACATTGTCTCCAGTCTCAAGTCTCGAGTCTCCAGTCTCGTGTCTCCAGTCTCGTGTCTCCAGTCTCCAGTCTTTGAAATCAAACATTGTCTCCAGTCTCGAGTCTCCAGTCTCCAGTCTCGTGTCTCCAGTCTCCAGTCTTTGAAATCAAACATTGTCTCCAGTCTCGAGTCTCGAGTCTCCAGTCTCCAGTCTCGTGTCTCCAGTCTCCAGTCTTTGAAATCAAACATTGTCTCCAGTCTCGAGTCTCCAGTCTCCAGTCTCGTGTCTCCAGTCTCCAGTCTTTGAAATCAAACATTGTCTCCAGTCTCGAGTCTCGAGTCTCCAGTCTCGTGTCTCCAGTCTCCAGTCTTTGAAATCAAACATTGTCTCCAGTCTCCAGTCTCCAGTCTCGTGTCTCCAGTCTCGAGTCTCCAGTCTCGAGTCTCCAGTCTCGTGTCTCCAGTCTCGTGTCTCCAGTCTCGTGTCTCCAGTCTCCAGTCTCCAGTCTTTGAAATCAAACATTGTCTCCAGTCTCGTCATGCCTTTGTTTTATGTTTGATCATGTCTTGTTAATTAAAGTTGCATTTGAACTTCAACTTGCCTCAGGGATTAAATCATTACAATGAGCTATTCAACCGCATGCCTTCTTCTTCTAAACCAATCAAAACGCATGCACTGAAAAAATGCAAACCTTGAATGCAATGTAAATCTCTTTGGATAAAAGCATCTGCCGAAAGCATAAATGTGAAATGCTCAAAACTTTGACGACCACTATAGTTGCAAATTATGTCTTTTCTTTGATATCGCATAAATGTCGACAGCACAGCTATTATAAAATGATGCTCAAACCCTCAAATTATTTCCTATGCAATGTATGATTTCAAAGTGCAGAATTTTTATGTAAAACAGGCATTTAATGATACTGTGAGTGATTTCAACTGCAACACAATATAACTACACTATAAATATCCAGTTAAATTATGCACTGAAAAAATGCAAACCTTGAATCCAATGTAAATCACTTTGGATAAAAGCAGAATGCATAATGCATAAATATGAAATGCTTGACGACCTCTATGGAATATTTGGTCTTTTCTTTGATATTGCATAAAAACAGACAGCACAGATTATAAAATGATGCTCACTGCGTCAGAGAGACTGACTTTAAAACGATTTAATTGAGTCGCTGTGCGAGTGTTTCAGCGGTGTGACAGATGAGGATGAGCGTATCAGGAATCTTTATCGTAATGGAGGCAGACGCCGCTTCGCCACACTAACCAAGAGTGATAAATGACACTTATTTACAATAAAACATGACAAGAATATAAATGGAGGGAAAAGAGAATGTGGCAAGAATTCAGAAAGCGTTTTAAACAGACGATGAAAGGGAGGATAATGTGAAGTTAATCAAAGTAAATGGAGATAAACACGACTGAGAAGAAGAAACAATTAAATAGAATTAATTTAACGTTTAAAGATGTTATACCAGGAGCGATGGAACAAGTGAAATGAATAAGAGAAAGAAGACAGAAAGAGGGAATGATGAACACCAGGCTCAGACCAGGGACCTGAAGATATATTCATCTTATTTAGCAACGCAGACGGTAAGTAATGAAAGCAGTTTGTCACGCTGTAAAGGAACTCATTATTTTAAGAAGTTCAACTACAGTAAAGCTAGGAAAAGTGCACTAACGTTAATATGGGGAATATCAGAGCAGAATATCTCAGGCTCAAAAACAATGAGGGGTTTTGAATGAATTCATCTCTATTGGGGAGACAGCATAATTAAAACATCATTTTACGCTAAATACAACACAATATATCTACACTGCAAAACATATCCAGTTAAATTATGGTACAACAAAAACAAACGCTATATGAAGAAGCAAAAAAAATACAATATAATCAGATGTAATGAGTCATGCAGGGACTTCTAGGAATATCCTTTTACTGTTTTTGACTATATTAGTTTGGTAGAGTATTTACTACCAAAAACAATACATTTTACAGAACTTTACAGTCAAATTATATGAAATGCAATTTTAAAACATTTACAATTTACAAAACTTTTCATGGGATATGGTAAATCAATCAATAGGTTTTTACTGTTGCACTTTTCCAGGAGACTGACTGTATTACAAACATAGTTTTAAAGTGTAGAGCAAAAATAAGTGTTAACTAAATATATTGCTAGAAAACAATCCTCCAGGGTCTTGATGGCACAGAGACTCTCACACAGATATTCTTGCCAGTCAGATCGTTCTAATCTCGCTAATTTCCTATGCAACGGTTAATTTAAAAGTGATTTGTAATAAAGAAAAAAAAATGTCAGCTGTTTGCAAACTTTAACCTCCAAAATAAAACAAAACAAAACAAAACTAAACAAAACAAAACTACATGCATGCATTGAAAATGTAAACCATGCAATCTGACTTACACTGAAAAGTCACTTTGGATAAAAGCATCTGCCAAATGCATATATGTAAAATATAAAATGCTAAAAACTTTGAAGATCACTAGTATTGGACATTTATAGCTGACAGCATTAAAACATCATTTTACACTAAATGCAACAAAATAAAACTCGAACAAAATAAAATTTTAACTAAAATTTTCTAGAAAAAAATAAATATTTTTCAGAGATTTAGATCAGCGAAGTCAGGTCGTTCTGATCTATTAAATATATATTTCCTATGCAATGTTTGATATCAAAGTGCAGCATTTTAATGTAAAACAGCTCTGAGCGTAAACAAAACAAAACAAAACTTGCAAAAAATTGCATTGCAAAATTGCAATAAATAAATAAATAAATAAAAATAAGAGGACAACTTTAAATCCTGGGCTTAGAGAGCCTAAGACTGTCCCAGATCTAGAATACTCTTAAGAACAGCTGTTTCTGTGATTTCTGTCAGGTATTAAGACATTTTATTCCCCCAAAACTGTTTACAGTGTAATTTTGTCAAATAAATACAAGTTCCTCACATTTAAAATGTAAAAAAAATTATAAAATATTTTCCTCATATTTTGATGGTTTAATCTAATTTGTAGGTTCATTGAAACCAATTATACTACAGGGCTGCTGAATGCTTGAATCTGATTGGTTGATGAACGTTCTAAGGTGTGCAGTTATATTCAGGGAAACTCCCGGCTAAAGTAGTTCCGGCAGGTTTCGACCGCATTACAGCTGCATATCACTACACCAAATGATTTCAGTTATTTCAGACGAACCAAAACCCACAACGACACTGACCACACAAATAAATACAGTAAACAATAGGATAAAATCGACAAATTATTTACATGTTTTTATGTTATTATGTACGGAAAGCACATACTCTCTTTTTCCCGCTGAAACACACACACACACACACACATACAGTACAGACACACACTCGCACAGAAACGTGTTGTCAGCGCTGCTCTGATGATTTTATCAGTAAAATAGTTCAACAACTTGAAAGCTACATGACATTTCTCACTAGCGAGGAAATAACGGTGTTGTTCTTGAAGCAGATCAACTTACAGTTTCACTATTAGAGACGCTGATGTTGAACACTTGAGAGACACAGACTCTCTCTCTCTCGCTAATAACTGCATTAATAACTGCTTTCAATGACTCAAGTCTCCGTTACTAACTCTAAAATGATGCTTTGAAATTACGTGGGATGAGATGCACAAGAAATTAGTCCTGCACACAAGAGTTTTAAGGACAAAAACCTTACAAACGTCTTGAAAAACATAATCTGAACAATGTTTTGAGGTGTGCTTACCGTAAACGGTCCAGTCACTGAATTACTAGAAAACAATGTGGTGTAACAGCATTACCACCCCGTGTGTGCATTATTCTCTAATAATTCAACGGCCCGTCATTAATTATTAAAGGAGTGGTATAATGCCCTTTTCACAAGATGTAAAATAAGTCTCTGATGTCTCCAGAGTGTGTGTGTGAAGTTTTAGCTCAAAATACCCCACAGATATTTTTATATAGCATGTTAAAATTGTCACTTTTTGAGGGTGAGCAAAAACACACCGTTTTGTGTGTGTTCCTTTAAATGCAAATGAGCTGCTGCTCCCGGCACAGGGGGCGGAGCTACAACAGCTTGTGTCCTTTTACCTCACACACACATGCACTTAAAATTGTTCAAACTGAAGTCAGAAAGATGGAGAGACTCAAGAAGAAGTGAAAACATGTAGAAGCAACCGGACATTTCTGAATGGTTAGTTGATGAATTTATGTAGCTTATGTGTAGTTATCTTCTAGTCAATGATTAGCATATTCTGTCTTGATAATCTATAAATCGTGTTCAGGGGGCGGGGTTTATGTAAATTCTAGGGTTGGTGATGTCACTAACCCGGGAGGAATGTGGTGTAGTCTCTACCAGCCGTTTGTTGTAGTCCTTAAAAAGCGATTTCTGTAAAAGCAAATATCTCCCTTTGCTCTGAACTTTGAGCGTTGTAACTTTGCAGATGTTGTTTATGCTCAAACAGCAACATTACACACTAACTAAAGCTAGAAAAGTCAAATCTTAATCAACCATCCCTTTAATACATGCACATCACTATCGGCCTCTACTGTACATGCATGAGCTGTGATGATCAGTTCATCTCTGAAGAATAAAGAGGATCCATGTCCACAGTCATCTCTGCGTCTGCTCATGCGTTCGGCTCTGACTGCGGTGAAGACTCCAGTAACTCACACACTCTCTCCCACACGTGTCACACACACTCCACGACCTCCATCTGCTCTATTCTCCCAGTCTCAGGGTTTTGTCCAGGATTCAAGGTTTCTGCTGGGTCTCCTGATGGTTTGGATCAGTGTTCTTCTGTATGTGTGAGTGGAGAGACTGTATTTTCCTCTCCTCATCTTCAATCAGTTTCCTCCGAAGGGTTTCATCTCATGCTTTCGCTCACTGTTACATGAAACCTCGCTCTGAGTTTGATCCAGAGTGACATTTACGGCCAGTTAGAGCTTTGTTTGTCCACACACACACACACACACACACACACTATTTTTATTTGCATTTATTCATCTTTTTTGTCTTTCCAGAAATATCCTTTAAATATAGTCAGTATATTGTAGTCACATTTATATGACAACTGTATTTTCTCATGCAATTCATATAATTAAAAATAAAAATACACTAGCGTTCTAACGTTTTTAATGTTTGAAAAAGAAGTCTCTTCTGCTCACCTAGGCTGCTTTTATTTGATAAAAAGTACTTAAAAAAAAAACTAAAAAATATTACAATTTAAAACAGCTGTTTTCTATGTGAATATACAGTAAAGTGTAATTTATTCCTGTGATCAAAGCTGAATGTTCAGCATCATTACTCCAGTCTTCAGTGTCACATGATCCTTCAGAAATCACTCTAATATGAGGATCTGATGATCAAGAAACATTTATGATTATTATCAGTGTTGAAAATAGTTTATGTTTCTATGGAAACGGTGATACATTTATTTTTCAGGATTCTTTGATGAATAGAAAGTTCAAAAGAACAGCATTTATTTGTTATTATAACATTATAAATGTCTTTACTGTCACTTTTGATTAATTTGAATATCATTAATAAAATGTATATAAATATCTGACTGACCCTAAACTTTTGAACAGGGGTGTTTACATATTTCATTTTAATATTGATAGATTTTTGTCCATTTTACTCTCACAAAAAAAGCCATAGAACTTTTGCTCAATCTGTAACAAACCATATTTTAATTAAATGGAAGGTTTTAAAATTTGTAAACACATTAATATCTCAAAATATTTAAATGACAATCAAAATAACAAGAAAAAATTGTTAGAGCATTATTAATTATATACATTAATAATTATCAGCATATTTTTGTTAACAGTCTTTTAATTTAAAGCATTTGATGTTGATTAGATTAACACTGACTCTCAGCATTATTTTTTGATCACTGTAATATTTCACAAATTCCATATTTCTGTCACTCTTAGCTAATACTGTAGTTTATTAATGTGTTTATTGTTGTTTCTGACATGCATTTACATTATAGGCCATGTTAAGCTTGTGAATATCGAAGCAAGAGATGGTATTCGATACATATTATAAGTAACTTTGCAACTACATGTAAACTAGCAATCATTAGAGTATTAGTAGACTGTTAGGTTAGGGTTCAGGTTAGTAGAATAAGTTGATCTGTAGTTGCAAAGTTACTTATAGTTAGTAGAATAACTAAAGTGGACTGTTGAATTAAAGTGTTACCAGAAACCCAAACTTTCAAAAAAGCTTCTTCTATTTAAAATGACGAACTTCACTAACTCACACACCGCTCACATACTCTCATTAGGAGGATTCGGATAAACCATCATTCATACCATCAAACTAATCTGTATCTTCGCCCTTCCGCACCAACACAATCCCATAACCCCTTTCTGAATGAGCCAGCACACACATATTGTTGTAATATAATATGCTGGAAATGAATATATTGTTATGAGATAACCTTTGTGCGAGACAGAATGAGGAACAGCAGTGAAGTGAAGCAGAGATTGAGCGGTTACTGTCTTTAATGGCTCTACTGTAATTCACACACAATCGTGCGGATGATTACACATCTGAGACTGATCGAGGAACAGTTTCAACAGCTGAGGAACATCAGACTTCTCCATTACGACGCAGCCAGGAGGATTCATATGGAGAAACTAATTATAACTTTGTACCAAGACAGGCATGAAGGAATTATTAAAAATGTGTGTATGGGAGATGAATAAATCAAACCATATAAAATCTCAATCATAATGTTGTTATATAGGCTATTAGTAATACACTGTATGCAAAATTGTATTACAGATTAATTTATGCACTAAATCCTCAAAGCTTGTTTGACACTACGTTTTTCAAAAAGATTTGCTTTTGAAACCTATAAATAGCATTTTTTTTTTAAAGAAATCTTTTGTAACATCATAAATCTCTTTACTGTCACTTCTGATCAATTTATTGTGTTCTCACTGAATAAAAGTATTAATTTCTTAAAAAAATATTTAAATATCTTACTGTTCCTAAACGTTTCAATGGAGGTTTATATACATATAATTATCATGTTGAATCACTTTTTGGTAACTTCTATGCCGTATAAATTTTACTCACAAATAATAATGTAAATCTGTAACAAATCAAACTTTAATCTAAATCTTTACATTTGTATAAATACATATTAATATCTCAAAATATATAAATGACTATCAAAATAACAAAAGAAAATATTGCTAGTGCATTATTCATATTTCGTATCTTATTTTCATCAACAGTCTCCTTTAATTTAAATAATTCTTAATTTAATTATGCATACCAAGGCTGCATTTATTTGATTATTGAGTAATGCTGTGAAATACTATTACAATTTAAAGTAATTGCTTTCTATTTTAATATATTTTAAAATGTAATTTATTCCTGTGATGCAAAGCTGAATTTTCAGCAGCTCAAAATACACTTATTATTATTATCAATGTTAAAAACAGTTCATATGTTTGTTGAAACTGTGTTAAAAATCTGAATTTAAATGAATTTAATACAAATTTTTGTAGCATTAATTACAATGTCTGGAGAGAAAAAAAATAGATTGACCCCAAACGTTTAAACATCAGTGCTATTCTGTATATATATATATATATATATATATATATATATATATATATATATATATATATATATCATATGATATTCACTTGAACCAGCCAGTCAACATCCTCAACATCCAATCAAAACTCCCCCTCGGTCACGTCAGGGTTAAATGACCACAGCCAATTACACTCTTCACACTGACCCAGACTGTGAGGTTAATTACGAGCAGCAAGAGGACTCAGAACAGAGAAGAGCAATGGGTTCTCCATGCCAAGTCCCTCAGTCCCGCTGCTGTTCTCGTATCCATATTAATGCGGCCCTCACAGGTAAAGGAGCTGGACACATGCATTGATTTTCTATTTTAAAACAACGGACCAAAAGGAAAAGTACAACAAATGACACAATTTTGTTCTGCCCTTGAGGGCTGGAGGGAGAAACATGTGGTTATGTTTACAGATGGAGAGCCAGCGTCTCATTACTGCACAATTCTCTTCGGCAACATCCAGAGCAAAGCAGGCAGTGTGTGAAAACTGCAGGAGAATTCAATCTTGAGAAAGTGCTGCACGACAGTGAAAATAGACAGTCAGATGACTCGTTCAGTATCAGAAAGATGAGGCTAAAAATAGTTCAATATCATTCAAAGACCTGGAAATGTTTGGTGACAAAGACTGACTGCAAATAAAGGGGACATTTTCACACTGATGTTGAATATCTGAAGAGTTCAGATGCAAAAGCCTCTAAGTGCCATCTGAAATGTTCTTCTAGAACGATCATTTTTATCAAGCTCGTATATTTAAGTTCAGTAATTTCACTTAAATGACAATTAATAGGTAATTTGCATTGCCATTTAAGTGAAATTATTGACCTTCAATTTACAAGCTTGATAAAAAATGATCATTCTAGAAGAAAATTTCAGATGGCACTTAGAGGCTTTTGCATCTGAACTCTTCATCTATTAATAATAAATAACATAACAGTAACAGATTGAAAAAGTCTGGACAAAACTAGTCATGCATGGTCAGATAATTAACTAACTATCTTATTTATTTATTAAAGTGCCACTATTTATGTACTGTATTAGTGCCACGCCATCGTTACTGTTCGTATCACTGTGATCAAGAGCTGAGATTCAGATATGATAATGAGCGTTTGGTTTCTGACCAATCAGAGCAGAGCAGCTCTCAGAGGGGCGGGGTTTAGAGAGACTGAACCCTTGATCGAACCGAGAAAATTAGTGTTTTTCGACCTTGGATGCATGTAAACCTGTTAGAGGAGACCTTTAAAACTGCACAGTAGGGCACTTTAACACATAATGAAGTACAACAAGTGATTTTTCTTTTTTTTATGGACATGAAAATGGTTCAATCTAATATTAAATGGCTTTTTTGGCTCTGTGAATGTGTAACCAAGTGAGTTCATCTAAACTCAAATGACTAATCAAACATGAAAGCGCAGTCAAAACAGTGAAGATGCACATGATCACACTTTCTACGACAAGCGTTTAATTCAGTCTGTGGGCGTCAGCAGAGCAGAGAGAAATCATTTAATCTGTCAACCAGCAGAAACACACACACACACACACACACACACACACACACTGGTCCTGCTGTCTGACCGTGACGGTGAAGTTATCTGCCATGATCCAGCCTGAATCATTATACAGAAGACTGACAGTCTGACAGTGTCAACTCACATTCACAACCATCGAGATTTGCATTTTAAATAACAACTAAACAAAGATCATTCCACTGAGAGAGAATTGTTTGTTCTTTCTATATCTGGAACATCGTGCTGTTAACAGGCTCTCAGAAACCCCGACGGTGAACAGAGAAGTGTGTGTGATCATACGATTAGACAATGGAAACAGATGAATCTTGTGGTGAGATTGAACTCCTTAATAAAATAACTAATTCCTACAACCTTCAAAACTGACTCTAACCAGCCACCAGTTGCATAAACATAGCCATTATGTTAAGACTGTGTCTTAAGAACTATGATCAACTAGAAGTTAGTTAGGGGTAATCAGTCTTACTGTTCGGTGTCAGATTAGACCAATCTACGTTTTTATGTTACTGACTTTAAAAAGTTAAAGAATAAAATTGGATGACTACCTTGTAAGACTATAATCTTAACAGTTTATGCAACTGGCCACAGACTCCTCCTAACCTCAGTGATCTCAGCGGCGTTGAGAAAAGAGTTTCGAGTTAAGAGTGATTAGTCACATGACATTTACGGTTCAGGTGATTGGCTCAGATGCCTCAGTGGTTTCCATGAGCAAAAATGTTATATTGCAATACGTTACTTTTTAATAGCACCACAAAGACACGATGCGCATCTGAAAAATTCAGAACTGAAAAAGCATATCAAGATAAATTGCAAAAAAACGGTATCCTTTCCTAGAAGTTTACAGACATTTCCTTCAATGCAATGCAATGCATAATTCCAAACACAGGTAAAACACCTGTTAAAAAACAATACAGAAAATTCCTGTAAAGTTATGGACTTCTCTTAGTTATACTCAAAATAGGAAAACCTTGTGTAACGACATGCACGGGATGTCAGATACTTGTGCATCTGGATGTGAGAAGGTGGGAAGGTCTTATAAATATTGTATTATTTCAACACAGTTTTCCACTGCTGTGTGCATGTCGAAGCATGTGTGTTCTTCAGACGGACACACACTTCAAACAGGGTCGGAAAGTGTGTCTCTTTCCTCCAGTCTTCTTTAATCCTGAACTGAGAGAAGTGCTGATTCTGCTCACAGGAATGAAAGTGTGTATCACTGCATATCATTTCAGGAGTGCTGGATCAGAACGTATCACATGTGGTGCTGCTGGATTTACTGTGCTGTGTTACGACCCTAGAAAAAGACCAGGTTTGGCTGGTAGTAACAAGTGAAAGCAAGTGAGCAAGCAAATAAATCAATGCATGAATAAATGCATAAATAAATAAACGCATAAAAAAAATGCATGAATAAAAAAATGCATAAATAAATAAATGCAAAAATAAATAAATAAAACCTCTTTTGTTTGATTCTTTGTTCTCTCTCGGTTAGCTTCACCTCTCCAGCTTCATGTGATATTATCCTCTAGGCTTTTAAAACTTTTCTTTTCTTTTTTTAATTTTAACTATATTTTTATGTAGGACTTCACTTTATGTTGCATTTGGGTCATAACAATTAGATAGACACATAAAACAGATGCAAATCAAGCAGTGCTTCCCCAGTGAGTGAAACTGAAGAGATCTTCGGCATGAATTTCAGACTTCATTATTATTACTGCTATTTAATCTCCACCACAGTAAGAGGACGGTAAACACATGGTAAAAGTAACTTTTATATAGTTAATAATATTTCAAGATGAACACTTACTGGACTGAAGCAACTCCAGTTTACTTGATTATCCTTTTTTTTTTTAAAAAATCTGAAATATCTGTATTTATTTATTTATTTACATTTATATGTATATTTATACTATTTATATATTTGAGTCTCAAATATGATCATCAAGTTTATTTGTTCATCTCTAAATCGTCATTGTATTGCATTGCATTATATGTTTTAAAACTACAGAGCTTTGATCATAAAACATAAAGCATTTGAATATCATCTTATATACGGAGACATATTTATTGGAAGATATTGAAATGTTTATGTATTTTATGTCAGTATCTGCTGTGCTGTTATAAAGATCTCATTGATTTACATTACAAGCATCAGAATTTAATCACTTTTTGTCCATATACTGTAAATATCAGCATCTTATTCGATCTCAGTTTGAGTCTCTGAATACAATTTTGCTGTTTTTTTTTTCCAAAAAAAACATGCAAACTTTATTATTATTAATATTATTTTAGATTTTGTCTAAAGGCTCAAGTTCCATGTAAAAAAAAAAAAAAAAAAAAGATATTTCATATGACGAGCTTTACAGGGTTAAAGGGATGGTTCAGAGTATAGGGTCCTTTGCACCATGACTTTGAGCCAAACACCCCCCAGAAGCCTTTATTCCCTTGGTCGAACATTATTAAAGTTAGAGCTTATTTAGAGATATTAGCCGGATGGATTAGTGCAGGCGCTAATGGATCCCATAGACAGTATAAGAAGTGGACAGAGCCATCTCATTGGAACTCAGTTGAGACAAGTGAAGCCCATTTTTAGCGATTTTTTAGGACTTCCGTTCCTGACGCGCAGACTCAAACCGACTCAAACTGAGCTTGACGACGTAGATGTGACGTGAGCAACCCCTCTATCTTCTAGTGGCTGTGCCGAGAGAAATCTGAATCATTCCCTTCCGAATCTTGCAGAGACGGAGAGCGTGAGTAGGAGCTGTCCATGAGCTGGGAGCAGGAGAAACTTTTGCTAGGTATTCTGATTAATTATTTTGTAATTTTGCCTCCACGTCCCCTCAATTGCCCACGAGCTTCTCCTCCTGTCCATACGGTAATCTCTCTACTGTGCGACAGAGAGTCGTGTGGGTATGACGCAATCGTTAGCCTACTTTTACAAAACTGCTTCATAACGTAAGATACAAGGTATTGGAGCCTTTTATACATTGTCGTGTTTCTTTAGAAATAAATAATGGACAAATGGAGTCTTCAAATGCTTCAGATGTAAAGTTATTCATGTCAAAGTGACGCCCAAATGAATGGGAGTCAATGGAATGCTAACAGCAGGTGAAGTTCTGCTACAAGATGGCGGCACGCGGCCGGCTTCAATTTCCGGTCGACTTCCTTCCCGCTTGATGGATCCAAGGCTGTATCTGGTAAATTACCGGAAACTAATAATGCCCAGAATGGACCAAACTTCTACATTCGTACAAATAGGTTCTGTACTCATAAAACGAGGCATTGGAAAGTTTGTAAGTACATCAGGAGTTTATTTAAATAACACTTGCCTGATGGCTAATGCTACCGCTAACCCGGACGTCGAGGTCACTTCCGTGGTTTAGGAAAAGCACGTAAAAGTCCTGCAGAAAGCAATGCATAAGGATGAAGTGTAACGACGAATTATTATTTTTTAACTTAGTGTTAACTAATAATTGTTGTAAACTGGTATTACCAACAAAATATTAGTGCATTCCTGGAACTGGGCGTCGTTACACTTCATCCTTCTGCATCGCTTTCTGCAGGACTTTTACAGGCTTTTCCCAAATCACGGAAGTGACGTCGACGTCCGGGTTAGCGGTAGCATTAGCCATCAGGCAAGTGTTATTTAAATAAACTCCTGATGTACTTACAAACTTTCCAATGCCTCGTTTTATGAGTACAGAACCTATTTGTACGAATGTAGAAGTTTGGTCCATTCTGGGCATTATTAGTGCGGTAATTTACCAGATACAGCCTTGGATCCATTAGCGCCTGCACTAAGATATCTCTAGATAAGCTCTAACTTTAATAATGTTCAACCAAGGGAATAAAGGCTTCTGGGGGGGTGTTTGGCTCGAGGTCATGGTGCAAAGGACCCTAGATTGATTTTACTCCGAAACATCCCTTTAATACTGAATAAAACCTCCCTATGAAACACAGAATGAAACAGCAACTCTCTATTGATTCAGTTCTCTGTGGTTTCTCTAGAAGCCTCTCATGAAAAATGCATTGCCTAACCAAAACGCCAACGTGAGCTCGGCCTGAACTGCTCTCGGGTGTTTCCAGGTAACACTGATCTGGTTCTTATGCATAAGCATGAATGTGCGAACGAGTTCAAATCACTGACTAAGTAATGGGTCCTTCAGAATATTACAAGAGTGACTAACATTACCATCACTGTTTGCACACTTATATATTCCCCTCAGGCTTTTAATATGAAATAGCAAAGTTTTCACTGGATGTGAAGGAGTAAAACCAGGTAATGTCTTCCCTATAACTTGAAAATGAGTTTAAAAGGCAGTTTGTGCAACATTACACTCATTTCACAGCAAATGAAAAGTTTGAATGTTTGCTCCGAAACCTCAGAAAGCATCATGGTAGTGATGATGACAGATGTGTCAGTCGAAGTATTCGATTCCCTTCGACCTCCTGCTAAAAGGGTCAGAGCTGATGTCGGTCGGGTCACTGAAATCTGAAGCGATTGACAGATATACAGAGGAAAGTCAAAGAGACTCCAGACATGCTTCAGGATAAATCAGATAAAACATGTTAAAATAATGTTTGATTACGGTGGGGATTGTGTGTCGTCTTTCATTTCATCATTGAAATTGTCTCCATAAAGGAAATGAAAAGATTTGGCATGTGATCTTTGGCTCAAGGGTGTGAGAGAGTGTGAATGTGTCTTCAAAGGGACTGTAATGGTTGGAAATAATGGATATAATGCCGACACACTTCATCCTCAAAGAGTCAGGCTCTTATCTGACACCTGGATGGAGTGAAAATGGCTGGAAAGTGTCCTATTATATGCCATATACTGCATTACTGTGCAGATATAGAGGTCATTCACACAAGCACGTATGCACACATATATTTACATGCTATTTACCTCTGCTTTTTGATATTTGTTGATATGATTATACAGTTTTTATTAGTTTGATGAAGTCTTATGTAAATTTATATCTGTTTAAAGTTCTGTACATTCTAAACATATCTAAACATTCTTAAATGAAGATACATTTACTTGAAAAACAAAATTGTTTTCTGAAGAAAAAAGAAATTAAGTCAGTTCATACTTTAAAAAAAAAATAAAAAATCTTCCAGTGTGGTCAGAAAAAAAAATTCAAAGGGAAAACTTATTTTTCTGACTATTGGCAGATATTTGTTTTTTTAAGCACTTAATTTTGATAAATTATTCAGAAAGCAAGACTTTATATCGTATTTAATTTTGCTTCTCAAGTAAACGTTTCTTGATTTAAGTATGTTTAGATATTTTTTGTTATTTTTCTATAATATATTGAATTTTTGTATAGTTTATACACATATTATTAGTATATTTTGTTATAATTTTTTGCATATTATTTTTGTAATTAATGTTGAGATATTCTTGAATGTCTAGAACTTTTTGCAGTGCATTTTTTTGCCTTTTATTCTATATAGGCCCTATTTATATTTACAAAAAAAAAAAAAAAACTAAACTAATCATCAGAACAAAGACTGTTCTTCATTATCCGACACATAAAGCTCCACAAAGAGCCATTGTTTAAAAAAAAAAAAAAAAAAAAAAAGAAATCATCTGGTAATGCTTCTAACTACATCCATTTGTCATCCAAACACCCCTTGACCTTGTTACAGTGTTTGCAAGGCAGTTTTATATTAATGTTCCTCAGACACTGTGGTTTTAGGGGTTTCTTCTAAACTTCTAACACTAAAGGTCTGTTAAAGTTCACATATTTCCAACACCAATGAGAAGATGTGCATCTGAAACATCATTTGCTTTTACTGAGAATTATATTTTAAATTGTCTTTTGAAAAAGCATATGTTATACGGACGAGTGCACGCAGAAAAGTGAGCACATTTGAGACAAGCCTTTAACATTCATTCGCTGCCTTGCACGCACGGCTGTGTACTTGAGCAAATGCAAATCTAATTGAATGCAATTGAATCTCGACTGTAACCCTGAATATTCAGAGCTGCAGAGACTCGATAAGCCTTGATGCATGACTTTCACATATGCAAAAAAAAAAGTAATCTAAATTAAAGCCTAGCCCTCAGTGAAAGTTATGCTTGTGCAATTGCATGAAAACTATAAAGCAAAAGTGGCATTGTGCCAAACAGAGAGTGTGTTTCATCTAAAGGAGGGTAAAGCTGGTCAATTATGTGTTTCGAGGCTCAGAAGAACTGATGCATCGCTGTGTGTGTGTGTGTGTGTGTGTGTGTGTGTGTGTGTGTGTGTGTGTGTGTGTGTGTGTGTGTGTGTGTGTGTGTGTGTATCACTTCTCTTTAGAAGAACGATCCTCTTGAATGAACTCTTGTCACTGACGGTCCAGACAGCAGAAACTTTATGTCCTCAACGGACTGTTTCTGCTCCACCTTCTGCATTTTCACTCAAACGAATCTCTAGAGACGCTCTTTGGAAGATATCCATGAAACACTCAGCACACCAACATCCACATCAAAAGAGTGTATAACACAGTACCAAAAACATTCACACTGCAAAAATGTACTGGTAAAAATATGCTTTTTGCTACAGTAAAAACCTGGTAAATTAACAGTAAGATATCTTACAATACACGGTACATACAGTGAAAAATGTAAATGGTTTAACATTGCATTGTTGGAATTTTACTGTAAAAATGTTCCTTTTTTTTTTTTTTTGCAAGTAAAAAATATTCATTGCAATATAATTTAGGGTGAAAACACTCTTGCATGTGCCGGAGGAGACTTTACAGTGTGCTGGGCTCTTGCATTGCCAAAGATCTTGAGCAAACATTTATGCTCCTCTTGATGGATATAAATGTTGTGATGTTATTTCCATCAAGAGGTGCATGCATTTTTGGTCAAGATTTTGTATAGTATTGGTGTATTTTTATTTTTGTAAACTCACAATAACGACAAATCTTTGTGCTTTTATAAAATAAAGAAAGCAAACAGGACGCTGCTTTCTGCCGTCACGGTTTCTTTCCATGAAGTTTGTGGGGCAAATTCTATTTTAGAAGCGGTTTCTATTTTTCTGCAACGTCGCGCTGGAACAACAAACACAAAGTGTGGCGATGATGATCTCAGGTGCTGTTTATGTGCTTTATTTAATGTTAAAAGCTTTAAATGTGACTTTGAATATCATTTAGTGCTCCAGCTTTGTGGCTGTAAAAGCAACAATGGATAATTCACCTCAGATCTTGAAATTAAACAAATGGAAACAAGAACGTTCAAACTGTGAACAAAGAAGTGTGTTCTTTGACAAAGATTGTTTTAGTAACTCAGCCTATGTATTTTTAATAATGTTTAAATGGTGTAATATTTGTGAATTTGATTATATAGCGACTTGCGAGTGCCGTCAGGATTACTCTCTGGTGCTGCGAGACTCCGCCCACACGCTGTTCTGATTGGTTGACTCCGCCCACACGCTGTTCTGATTGGCTGACTCCGCCCACATGCTGTTCTGATTGGCCGACTCCACCCACACGCTGTTCTGATTGACTGACTCCGCCCACACGCTGTTCTGATTGGCTGACTCCGCCCACACACGCTTCTGATTGGCTGACTCCAGCCACATGCTGTTCTGATTGGCTGTGGGTTTTGAATGATCTCGCAGTCGCGTCGCGTCTAGTGTGGACAGACACATTATTTGTCGCTGGAATCTTATCGCATTGCGTCTGGTTAGGACACGGTAGGAACACCATACTGGTACTGTGTTTGACCCCCTTTCGCCTTCAGAACTGCCTTAATTCTACGTGGCATTGATTCAACAAGGTGCTGAAAGCATTCTTTAGAAATGTTGGCCCATATTGATAGGATAGCATCTTGCAGTTGATGGAGATTTGTGGGATGCACATCCAGGGCACGAAGCTCCCGTTCCACCACATCCCAAAGATGCTCTATTGGGTTGAGATCTGGTGACTGTGGGGGCCATTTTAGTACACTGAACTCATTGTCATGTTCAAGAAACCAATTTGAAATGATTCAAGCTTTGTGACATGGTGCATTATCCTGCTGGAAGTAGCCATCAGAGGATGGGTACATGGTGGTCATAAAGGGATGGACATGGTCAGAAACAATGCTCAGGTCGGCCGTGGCATTTAAACGATGCCCAGTTGGCACTAAGGGGCCTAAAGTGTGCCAAGAAAACATCCCCCACACCATTACACCACCACCACCAGCCTGCACAGTGGTAACAAGGCATGATGGATCATGTTCTCATTCTGTTTACGCCAAATTCTGACTCTACCATCTGAATGTCTCAACAGAAATCGAGACTCATCAGACCAGGCAACATTTTTCCAGTCTTCAACTGTCCAATTTTGGTGAGCTTGTGCAAATTGTAGCCTCTTTTTTCTATTTGTAGTGGAGATGAGTGGTACCCGGTGGGGTCTTCTGCTGTTGTAGCCCATCCGCCTCAAGGTTGTGTGTGTTGTGGCTTCACAAATGCTTTGCTGCATACCTCGGTTGTAACGAGTGGTTATTTCAGTCAAAGTTGCTCTTCTATCAGCTTGAATCAGTCGGCCCATTCTCCTCTGACCTCTAGCATCAACAAGGCATTTTCGCCCACAGGACTGCCGCATACTGGATGTTTTTCCCTTTTCACACCATTCTTTGTAAACCCTAGAAATGGTTGTGCGTGAAAATCCCAGTAACTGAGCAGATTGTGAAATACTCAGACCGGCCCGTCTGGCACCAACAACCATGCCATGCTCAAAATTGCTTAAATCACCTTTCTTTCCCATTCTGACATTCAGTTTGGAGTTCAGGAGATTGTCTTGACCAGGACCACACCCCTAAATGCATTGAAGCAACTGCCATGTGATTGGTTGATTAGATAATTGCATTAATGAGAAATTGAACAGGTGTTCCTATATATATATATATATATATATCAAAATGTAAATACTTAAAGTAATTCATGGCAACTGTTTTCAACTTCAAATTAATAAAAATTGATAACAATGTCTAATCTTCTATCATCTAAATGAATCTAATCATTGCATTATTGAATGGATTTAATAAGTTGTGTTGCTGCTTTAAGTCTGTATCTGGTTCTGTAAGTGATTCACTTGACCTGCAACCAGTAGCCAGTGATTATATAAATGGCATAGTTTTAATCAAAGGCATTGTCTGTAATTATGCATTCAGGCTGTGCATCGCTATCAAGGGAAGATTGATCAAACAATAGCAGCTCAGATTACACACACAAACACACACCGATAATAACCGGATCACAGTCACGGCGGCGGGCGAATGGCACACAGCGGGAAACATTGACACAGAAACTCCTCAGACATCGAGAAACGCTGGAGAGATCAACGCTTCAATCAGAGAGAGAGAGAGAGAGAGAGAGAGAGAGAGAGAGAGAGAGAGAGAGAGAGAGAGAGAGAGAGAGAGAGAGAGAGAGAGAGAGAGAGAGAGAGAGAGAGAGAGAGAGAGCAAACCTGGAGACTCTGTGATATGAGAGAAAGATGCAATAGAGCGAGAGAGAAAATAACGTAATGTGAGATAAGAGGAACTGCAAAGTAGGAAATGCCACAATGTTTCATTAAATATAAAGAGCTAAAAACAGACTAATAGTTGAAGCCGCTGTTAAAACAGGAGAGAAAGACAGAAACTGCACCATTAAAGCTGTGGAATAATCTAAGGTAAATTACAGCACTGTTTTTGGCCTTAGGATTGAACATCTAGGCAGAACAAACTCAAAATGGCCAACTAGACTCCCCATGAATATATATATAGTTTACAGGATGATTAAAGTTAATGAGCAATAAGCCATGCGAAGCTGTGCGTTACCATGGTAAACGAGAGTGGTTAAGCACAGCAGGAATCCTGTGCCACTGGTGCTCTTATAAAATCATGGCCATTGCAATATAATGAAATACACCAAGGTTCAATAAATATTTATATTTATTAATAATAATTATAATATATCACAAATGACAAATTATCCTACCATTTATGATCACATGATCCTGAGTGGCATATCCCTAATTTATTTGATGTTTTAAATAATTATTCAATTAAACAGAAACAAATATAATAAATAAATTATTCATTTGAAATAAATATAAATATTATATATATATGCCACCAAATGCCACACAAAGACAAATTAACTAAATAAAAAATAAAATTAATCTTAATTACATTTCAATTAATTAAATTAATTATGAATTTTACTTACATTTAAATAAATAAAAATTACATTTAAATTTAATTGAATTAAATTAATTAATTATGAATTTGAAATAAATAAATAGTTTTCAAAAAAAATAAAAAATACCACACAAAGACAATTTAATTAAATAGAAAATAATATGAATTTTAATTATATTTAAATAAATGAATAATGGATTTGGAATGAATGAATGAATGAATGAATGAATGAATGAATATTTGCATTGGCTTTAGACAGGGTTCATTCAGAATTTCAAATCAAAACTCCATGGAATTATATTGGAATGCATCAGTGCCGTCAAAATTGAAAAAGTACGATACACTCATTAATAAACACACAGCGCTGTGTGTCAGTCTCTGAATGCAGTGAGAAACTGTTATCCTGCTTCTCCAGCTGATGTCTGGAGCGCCAGTCTCATGAACCACGAGTCACTCGGGCGATATTTCAAAGCTGTTGACACTCTGAGGAAAAAAACGAGAGAGACATTCACAACAGGAGAGCCGGGAGCCGGGAGCATGAGAGAGTGTGTGAGTGTGTGAGATGAGGAAGAGCTGGAGGGAGCGATGAATAACAATCCAGCGTTATGTGACTGACTGCAACATGCAATCTCACAGACGGCTCAAGCACTAGAACCCTTCACATATAAAAGGCAGAACATTCAGGCTAATAGCAGACACATGCTCACAATCTTAAATATAGTTCTACGTACTCAACATGTAGAAACTGGGAAAATATACTAGCATTGTGCTCTGCTCACAAAACTAATCAGAACATAGAAGCAACAGCAGCTCTACTGCATAAAAAAGGACATCACACTCTTAAAAGGTACAAAATCTGTTGCTGGGATCGGTACCCTTTCAAAAGGTACTAATATGTACACTTTTGGTAGCAATATACTAATATGTACACTTTTGGTAGCAATATACTAATATGTACACTTTTGGTAGCAATATGTACCTTTGAGGTTGTAATATGTACACTTTTGGTAGCAATATACACCTTTGAGGTTCTAATATGTACACTTTTGGTAGCAATATGTACCTTTGAGGTTGTAATACGAATACTTTTGGTAGCAATATGTACCTTTGAGGTTCTAATATGTACACTTTTGGTAGCAATATACACCTTTGAGGTTCTAATATGTACACTTTTGGCAGCAATATACACCTTTGAGGTTCTAATATGTACACTTTTGGTAGCAATATGTACATTTGAGGTTGTAATATGTATACTTTTGGTAGCAATACGTACCTTTGGGGTACTAATATGTACACTTGTCTAATATGTACACTTTTGGTAGCAATATGTACCTTTGAGGTTGTAATATGTATACTTTTGGTAGCAATATGTACCTTTGGGGTACTAATATGTACACTTTTGGTAGCAATATGTACCTTTGAGGTTGTAATATGTATACTTTTGGTAGCAATACGTACCTTTGGGGTACTAATATGTACACTTGTCTAATATGTACACTTTTGGTAGCAATATGTACCTTTGAGGTTGTAATATGTATACTTTTGGTAGCAATATGTACCTTTGGGGTACTAATATGTACACTTTTGGTAGCAATATGTACCTTTGAGGTTCTAATATGTACACTTTTGGTAGCAATATACACCTTTGGGGTACTAATATGTACACTTTTGGTAGCAATATGTACCTTTGGGGTACTAATATGTACACTTTTGGTAGCAATATGTACCTTTGGGGTACTAATATGTACACTTTTGGTAGCAATATGTACCTTTGGGGTACTAATATGTACACTTTTGGTAGCAATATGTACCTTTGAGGTTCTAATATGTACACTTTTGGTAGCAATATACACCTTTGAGGTTCTAATATGTATACTTTTGGTAGCAATATACACCTTTGAGGTTCTAATATGTACACTTTTGGTAGCAATATGTACCTTTGAGGTTCTAATATGTACACTTTTGGTAGCAATATACACCTTTGAGGTTCTAATATGTACACTTTTGGTAGCAATATACACCTTTGAGGTTCTAATATGTAAACTTTTGGTAGCAATATACACCTTTGAGGTTCTAATATGTACACTTTTGGTAGCAATATACACCTTTGAGGTTCTAATATGTAAACTTTTGGTAGCAATATACACCTTTGAGGTTCTAATATGTACACTTTTGGTAGCAATATGTACCTTTGAGGTTGTAATATGTATACTTTTGGTAGCAATATGTACCTTTGGGGTACTAATATGTACACTTTTGGTAGCAATATACACCTTTGAGGTTCTAATATGTACACTTTTGGTAGCAATATACACCTTTGAGGTTCTAATATGTACACTTTTGGTAGCAATATGTACCTTTGAGGTTCTAATATGTACACTTTTGGTAGCAATACGTACCTTTGGGGTACTAATATGTACACTTTTGGTTGCAATATGTACCTTTGAGGTTCTAATATGTATACTTTTGGTAGCAATATGTACCTTTGAGGTTCTAATATGTATACTTTTGGTAGCAATATGTACCTTTGGGGTACTAATATGTACACTTTGGTAGCAATATGTACCTTTGGGGTACTAATATGTACACTTTTGGTAGCAACATGTACCTTTGAGGTTCTAATATGTATACTTTTGGTAGCAATATACACCTTTGAGGTTCTAATATGTACACTTTTGGTAGCAATATGTACCCTTGAGGCACTAATATGCACTCTTTTGGTACAAAGATGTACCTTTTGAAAGGATTCCGCCCCAGTGAAGGTTATGACTGTCGATCATAACATACTTCTTGAGTGGCTGGAAAACTGGGTGGGGCTTTCTGGGATAGTCCTAAAATGGTTCAGGTCATACTTAGATGGGAGAGGTTATTATGTGAGTAAGTCTGAGTGGACATCCATGACATGCGGAGTCCCTCAAGGCTCAATTCTTGCGCCACTCCTGTTCAACCTGTATGTGCTCCCAATGAGCCAAATAATGAGACAGAACCAAATTGCTTACCACAGCTATGCGGACGACACACAGATTTACTTAGCCCTATCGCCTAACGATTACAGCCCCATTGACTCCCTGTGCCAATGCATCGATGAAGTCAACAGTTGGATGTGTCAAAACTTTCTTCAGTTAAACAAAGACAAAACTGAAGTCATTGCGTTTGGAAACAAAGATGAAGTTCTCAAGGTGAACGCATACCTTCACTCTAGGGGTCAAACAACTAAAATCAAGTCAGGAATCTCGGTGTGACACTAGAGTCAGACCTTAGTTTCAGTAGTCATGTCAAAGCAATAACTAAATCAGCATACTATCATAATGAAAAATATTGCAAGAATTAGATGCTTTGTTTCCAGACAAGACTTAGAGAAACTTGTTCATGCTTTCATCACCAGCAGGGTGGATTACTGTAATGGACTCCTCACTGGCCTTCCCAAAAACACCATAAGACAGTGTCAAGTCAAGTCAAGTCAAGTCAAGTTTATTTATATAGCGCTTTTCACAACATAGGTTGTATCAAAGCAGCTTCACAGTAATAAATTAGAACAATACATCAATGTTTGTTTCTAGTGGAACGTCCACGTTTGGTAATGCTGATCAATAGTATTGTTGATTGATTAAATAAATTAAATATCCCCAAATATCCCCAACTGAGCAAGCCAAAGGCAACAGTGGCAAGGAACCGAAAAACTCCATCAGGTGACCTAATGGAGAAAAAAAAACCTTGGAAGAACCCAGGCTCAGTCGGGGGCCAGTTCTCCTCTGGCGTTTATGAACTAGAGGTCGGATTTAACTGTAAGATTAAAAGTATTATATGAATGCCTGGCTGAAGAGATGCATCTTTAATCTAGTTTTAAACTGGGAGAGCGAGTCTGAGCAACGAACAGTATCAGGAAGGCTATTCCAGAGTTTTGGAGCTAAATGTGAAAATGCTCTCCCTCCTTTGGTGGACCTAGATATCCTAGGTATGACCAAAAGCCTCGAATTTAGTGACCTTAAAGAGCGCGATGGATTATAGGGCGATAGAAGATCCGTTAAATAAACTGGAGCTAAGCCGTTTAGGGCTTTATAAGTCAGTAGCAATACCTTGTAGTTAATACGTGACTTTATGTAACCAATGTAGAGACGACAGAATTGGTGTTATATGATCATATTTTCTTGATCTAGTTAGAACTCTAGCGGCGGCATTTTGGACTAACTGTAGCTTGTTTATTGAGGATGCAGGACAACCGGCTAATAAAGCATTACAGTAATCTAGTCTCGAGGTCATGAATGCATGAACTAGCTTTTCTGCATCAGAAACTGATAGCATATTACGTAGCTTAGCAATGTTTCTAAGGTGGAAAAAGGCTGTTCTTGTAACATGAAATATGATTTTCAAAAGACAGGTTACAGTCGAGTATAACACCCAGGTCTTTTACTGTAGAGGATAAAGTAACAGGACATCCTACTATGTTAAAGTTGTATTGTGAGAGGTTTTGTGGGTGGTTTTTTGAACCGATGATTAGTACCTCTGTCTTGTCTGGATTTAATAAAAAAAAATTGCGCGTCATCCAATCTTTTATATCTTTAACACACTCTGTCAATTTGGATAATTTAGCGTTTGTCAGCTCAATTGGATAATTTAGCGTTTGTCAGCTCACACTGACAGCGTCAGTGTCAGCTCATACAGAACCAGAACATATGAACACATCACACCAGTCCTCAGGTCTTTACACTGACTCCCAGTTAGATTTAGGATTGATTTTAAAGTATTATTACTGGTATATAAATCATTCAGTGGCCTAGAACCTCAATACATTGCAGATATGCTCACTGAATATAAACTCAACAGATCACTCAGATCACTAGGATCATATCAGCTAGAAATACCAAGGGTTCACTCAAAGCATGGCGAGTCCGCTTTTAGCTACAGTATTATGCTGGAACAGCTTCCAGAGGAGATCAGATGTGCTCCTACAGTAGTATCACATTCAAATCCAGACTCAAAACACTTCTGTTTAGCTGTGCATTTAATGAATGAGCACTGTGCCGCTGTTCGTCCGACTGTTTGTACTGTACTGTATTTTATTTTATTTTTCTAAACTGTTTTAATTATTCTTATTTCTTTTTATTATTTTAATTTCTTCTATGTAAAGCACTTTGAATTTCCATTGTGTATGAAATGTGCTATATAAATAAACTTGCCTTGCCTTGCCTTGCCTTGCCTTTTGTACCTTTTTCTGAGAGTGCCGTTTGAGTGCATCCCTGTGTACGGTGGAGTTGAGTCAATATATACATTATTTTTTAGGTGTATGTAACTTCAGTACTAGGGCTAGGTGATATAGCCATTACAATTTTCTATAAAAATCTCTAGATATCCGTTTATATTAGTGGTGTAGATTTTCAGTGAGTCATTCTGCAGGATAGTGTCATTGAATAGCTCATTCAACAGATTTGTTCAAATGGTGATTCATTTAGGAACAAACCAAGCATCTGCCTTAATGAGTCAGTCATTGAATCATTCACTCGACTGATTGATTCAAAACACTGATTCATACTGGAAAGAACTTAAAGACTGTGTTCATGACTGATTCACTGAATGACTCATTCAACAGATTTGTTCACAACGCTGATTCATTCAGGAACAAATCAAGCGACTGCCTTTATGTGTCAGTCATTAAATCATTCACTCGATCGATTCATTCAAAATATTGATTCATTCTGGAAAGAACTAAATGTCTGAACTAAACTGTCTTTATGAGTGAGTAATTTAATCATTCATTAAACAGATTCGTTCAAAGCACTGATTCATTCAGGAACAAATCAAGCGATTGCCTTTAAAGGCCCACACAGAAGAAAATTAATTGTTAAATAAAGTCGTTATTTTTGTTTGTTTTTTGCGCACAAAAAGTATTCTCGTCGCTTGATAAACTTAAGGTTGAGCCACTGTAGTCACTTGGACTATTTTAACAATGTCTTTACTAACTTTCTGGGCCAGCAAGTTTCAATAACCTAGAAGCCTATGGAGGAGTGATCCAGCTCTCAGATTTAATCAAAAATATCTTAATTTGTGTTCTGAAGATGAACGAAAGTCTTACGGTGTTGGAACAACATGAGGGAGAGTAATTACTGACAGAATCTTCATTTTTGGGTGAACTATCCCTTTAAGCTAGTTCGACTTGAAGCAGCGCTGCACAGTACAATGTCAAAGTATTGCGGGAGCGACTGGAGAGCAGACGGCTCTGAGTGCTTTTGAATCGCTCTCGTGGTTCTTTAAAGCCTTTTATAAGTCAGTTACTAAATCATTCACTTGATCGATTCGTTCAACAACACAGATTTATTCCGGAAAGAACTAAATGACTCTCATTGAATCATTTAGTCAACTGATTCATTCAACAACACAGATTTATTCCGGAAAGAACTAAATGACTCTCATTGAATCATCTGGACAACTGATTCGTTCAAAACACTGGATTCGAGAAGGAAACGCCACTGCTGTGTGTGTCGCTAGGAAATATTTAGTTCTTAACTATTTAACTTGTATCTAAAAAAATATTGTTTAACAGTTAAATAAAACAATATTGCTAAAATATAAAACCAAACTGCAGCTGAGTGATCCGTTTAAACAAAAAAAAGCATGTTTTCGACAGTTTTTCACTGCATGGGCCCTCCATATTTTCTACTGAGATTTAAAGTCCCCCTGTGGTGAAAATCCAGCTTTTAATGTTGTTTATGTGTCTATGTGGTGTTTTTAATATGCTTTAAGACAAACCATGTGTAAATTCATAAGTCGACAGCATTGCTGAGTATTTCCTCCTTAAAACTGCAGTGAACCAAAGACAGTCTCAAAAACACGCTTTGAAATCGCTGGTGTTTCAGACGTCACAAACGACCTTGTAACCAATCAGATCAACGTGTGATCGTCAACCAGTGGATCTCTGAGCTGAGGGAGTGAGTGGAGGCGGGGCTCATTTGCATATTCATAGAACCACGCATACTAAATGAGGCAAGGGTGTCGAGTTACATTCAAACTATAAGGCATGAAGACATTTCAAGGAAAAAACATTTAAATATGTCATTTTGGTGAACAAATATGAGTTTTAAGGGATAAAATGATTGACTACAGGGGGACTTTAAGATACGACTCTTATTCTCTTCAATGGGAGTCGCAAGACAAGGATCATGAAACTAGTCTGTCAGTATTTAGGAAACTTTATCGCCAAACAAGTTCAAACAACAAGGCCCAACAAGTATTGCCAAAAATCCTCACGATATTGCCAACTCATGTTATTATCACTTATCTGTGTTTGCAAATCACCAATTTTCATAAATTTTAGCCTGATCTAAAATAACGCCCTCTTTTGCTTGACCTACATGCCACAACAATGTTCATCGTCTCACCGAAAAATTATGTGTAAATTAGTGAAAGCGGGTAAAAAAAAAAAACTTTAATGAGACTCCTATGAGCCAGAAGAGCAGATTTAGCCAGCGCTCATTATTGACCATGTGGTTGATTCATTAAAGACCTACTTAACATGCTGATGCAACCATGTGAAATTAATTTCTCCTCCCTTAATCCAATGTAATCCTATTTAGCACTGAATGTGTCAATTATCTGAGAGTAATGAAAGCGGTTCTGCCAGGTCTTCAACTCTGCATTACAGACTTCATGAGGAAACTCATGTTTATTCAGAGAGACACATGCCTTCACAATGAAGAGAAAACTCAATGCTTGAAACATCGGCTGCTTGATGTTAAATACATCAGGGGAATTACAAAGCTTACTGTACAGGCTACGCTACTGTTCAAAAGTTAGTTTTTTTAAAGAAATTAATACTTTTACTCAACAAGGACGCATTAAATTGATCAAAAGTGACCGTTAAAAATGCTATAAATAAATATTTCAAATAATAATCCTGAAAAATAAAATATATCATGGTTTCCACAAAAATCTGAATCAGCACAACTGTTTTCAACACTGATAATAATCATAAATGTTTCTTGAGCATCAAATCATCATATTAGAATGATTTCTGTAGGGTCATGTGACACTGAAGACTGGAGTAATGATGCTGAAAATTCAGCTTTGATCACAGGAATAAATTACACTTTACTATATATTCACATAGAAAACTGCTATTTTAAATTCTAATAATATTTCACAATATTACAGTATTTACTGTTTTTTGATTCAATTAATGCAGCCTTCTTGAGCAAATTTTTAAATATCTTACCGACTCAACTTTTAGTGTACAAGAGTGTTAAGTCAGGTTTATGCTTATAACTCTTTATTATATTTCATATTTTTATATATTTTTTAATATTATTCTATTTTATATATATATTCTTTCTTTTTTTTATTATAAGGCATTATTTTTTTATCTATTTAAAAAAAAATTTTTTTTTTACTTTTTACATTTTTTAGCAATTTTTTTTTGTCATTTTCTCAAAAGTTGCATGGCCCCAAAAATATTTTGTTGTATGAATGTATAATATATATGAACATTCTTTTTTTTTTTTTTTTTTTTTTTTTGCAGTGTGACATGAAGGCTTTGGCTTTCCGTTTCTCAGGCTTTTGTTCCTGGTTCGTCACGGTGATTAGCATCAATTTACACCAATTAACCTGAGCAGCAGAGTTGAGGCATGAGTGCTTCTGTGCAAATGAACAGGTGCTGTGTTGGTGCACACACACACACACACACACACTCATAAAGTCCTTATGGTTAGGAGTCCGACAGCAGACGAAAGCTTCTTGAGATGCAAATGCATGTGGGAGTGAGTCGCAACCTTCGGTCTGAGGAACTGCACATGTGAACGCGTGATTGAAGTTGATGTTGTTCGTGCACGTCTGTGTGCGTGTAAAAGAGAAGAGAGGAATGAGAAATAAACGTGTGTGGGAGTGTGAGGGGGTTGTGTGTTTACACGTTCACATATTAATAAGGATCTTTAAAAGCCTGGGGTGATGTCTGTCCCCCTGCGCCTCGGCTAATGGTTATAAATGGTGCAATATTTCACGATTTATTAATAACTGGGCCTGCAGCTGTAAACCTGTAGGACAGATGGCCTCAATACTTTTGATGCTCAACTCATTAAACTCGCATCTCATTTACAAATCATTAGCCCCAAACTTTCTGTCCCCCTTATTCTCCTTCTCTTATAATTACTGCACAGAGTCCATGTGTTTAGATCAATGTGTATTAATAAACACACATACAGTAAAGCAATGCACAGCATATAAGGAGACTTTAAAGTGTGGTTAATAATGGCTGATGCTTTCTTTCATATCTGGCAGGGTTTAAGTGGGTTATGCCAGATATGCATGGATGAATCATTCACAATAATATCAATAACATGCATTTTTGAGCATAGATAAAGAAAATACATTTCCATAAAGTTGCATACATAAGTATATAAAACTTTATCGCATACATACAGTACAATCACATAAAGTGATATATAAAGCAAATCTCAACTGCTTGATTGTTAAAATGTTCAGGATAAAGCTGAAAGAGCCTGTAATGTTAACGTGTCATGCAAAGTAAAGGCATTGATTCAAATTATAGTCTCATAGTCAGATCTATATAGTCTATAGTCAAATACACTTTATAAATCAAACAATCATAACCTCATCTGTCGACATGATGGCGGTGAATTGCAGAGCCTGTGCAAACATTTCCACATCGCTATAAGATGCTTTTCTCACCACTGTTATTTTTGTCATGTGTTTATTTTGTTATTGAGGGGAAAGCGTGCAGCACATATTTACAGATTCATCTAACTGTTGCTCTCAGCAGTGAACAGGGTCGGGATATTCGTTAACAATATATCACTACAAAGCTATTTCCAACATCTTTTTACTTCTAAGCAAAGAACAAAAAATAAATTTGCCGTGAGAACATCAGGCTATTGAATCACGTTCAGTCTCTTGTACGTTACGTGAGCATGAGCAATAAGTTGCAGTTGCAGTTCACTTTATAACCACCGGTGTCACTAATAACAAGGGTTTCTTAAATCTACGTTTAGTTAAAGTGCAAAAAAACAGAGAAATTGCTCTTTAAAGGTGCTCTAAGCGATGTCACACGTTTTTTAGGCCAAAACATTTTTTGTCACATCCAGCAAACATCTCCTCACTATCTGCTCGCTGCCTGTCCCCTGAACACACTGTGAAGAAACGCGGTCTCTGTAGACACCACAGGCTCCACAAACGGCAACAAAAACAAACTGGCCCAGCCTGGACCACGAAACATAACAAACAGTATTCCAGCCAATAACAGACAAGAATGAATTGGGGGTGGGGATGGGGGGGGGGTAGTGTGCGTGCAGATGAAGGGGGGTGGGGGGGGGGTGGAGGAGAGAAACATGAAGAGGGAAGTTAACTAGAGGAGAGATGTCCTTGACAACGACTAACGTTAAAGTTGTATATTCTTGAGAATTTTGATATGGCCGACACACGACCAAAGAGATGACTTTCCGATGAACAAATAACACAGAATAGGGAAAAGGAGAAGGAACGCAAAAACCCGAATTTACATCGGAAAAGCGTTCAAAAGGTGGCGAGAACTCCGCCGGCAGAAGTGCTTCCGATCCGACATTCAGGAGGTTCTGTTTCTGTTGGACAGGGTAAATCCAGTTTGGTTTTTCTAAATGGTTCATGACTGTTTCAGGAAGCACGGAAGGGAGGGGGAGGGGATGGGATGAGGAGGAGGAGGAGGAGGGAGGGGACGGGATGAGGCGGAGGGAGGGGACGGGATGAGGAGGAGGGAGGGGACGGGATGAGGAGGAGAGGGAGGGGACGGGATGAGGAGGAGGGAGGGGACGGGATGAGGAGGAGGGGGAGGGGACGGGATGAGGAGGAGGGAGGGATGAGGAGGAGGGAGGGGACGGAATGAGGAGGAGGGAGGGGACGGGATGAGGAGGAGGGGGAGGGGACAGGATGAGGAGGAGGGAGGGATGAGGAGGAGGGGGAGGGGACAGGATGAGGAGGAGGGAGGGATGAGGAGGAGGGAGGGGACGGAATGAGGAGGAGGTAGGGGACGGGATGAGGAGGAGGGAGAGGACGGGATGAGGAGGGGGGAGGGGACGGGATGAGGAGGAGGGAGGGGACGGGATGAGGAGGAGGGAGAGGACGGGATGAGGAGGGGGAGGGGACGGGATGAGGAGGAGGGAGGGGACGGGATGAGGAGGAGGGAGAGGACGGGATGAGGAGGGGGAGGGGACGGGATGAGGAGGAGGGAGGGGACGGGATGAGGAGGAGGGAGGGGGCGGGATGAGGAGGAGGGAGAGGACGGGATGAGGAGGGGGAGAGGACGGGATGAGGAGGGGGAGGGGACGGGATGAGGAGGAGGGAGGGGAAGGGATGAGGAGGAGGGAGGGATGAGGAGGAGGGAGGGGACGGAATGAGGAGGAGGGAGGGGACGGGATGAGGAGGAGGGAGAGGACGGGATGAGGAGGGGGGAGGGGACGGGATGAGGAGGAGGGAGGGGACGGGATGAGGAGGAGGGAGGGGACGGGATGAGGAGGAGGGAGAGGACGGGATGAGGAGGGGGAGAGGACGGGATGAGGAGGAGGGAGGGGACGGAATGAGGAGGAGGGAGAGGACGGGATGAGGAGGAAGGAGAGGACAGGATGAGGAGGAGGGAGAGGACGGGATGAGGAAGAGGGAGGGGACGGGATGAGGAGGAGGGAGGGGACGGGATGAGGAGGAGGGAGGAGAGCACGGGATGAGGAGGAGGGAGAGGACGGGATGAGGAGGGGGAGGGGACGGGATGAGGAGGAGGGAGGGGACGGGATGAGGAGGAGGGAGGGGACGGGATTGAGGAGGAGGTAGGGGACGGGATGAGGAGGAGGGAGGGGACGGGATGAGGAGGAGGTAGGGGACGGGATGAGGAGGGGGAGGGGACGGGATGAGGAGGAGGGAGGGGACAGGATGAGGAGGAGGGAGGGGACGGGATGAGGAGGAGGGAGAGGACGGGATGAGGAGGAGGGAGGGGGACGGGATGAGGAGGAGGGAGGGGACGGGATGAGGAGGAGGGAGGAGAGCACGGGATGAGGAGGAGAGCACGGGATGAGGAGGAGGGAGGAGAGCACGGGATGAGGAGGAGGAAGGAGGGGACAGGATGAGGAGGAGGAAGGAGGGGACGGGATGAGGAGGAGGAGGAGGGAGGGGACGGGATGAGGAGGAGGGAGGGATGAGGAGGAGGAGGAGAGAGGGGATGGGATGAGGAGGAGAGAGGGGATGGGATGAGGAGGAGGGAGGGATGAGGAGGAGGGAGGGGACGGGATGAGGAGGAGGGAGGGGACGGGATGATGAGGAGGGAGGGGACGGGATGAGGAGGAGGGAGGGATGAGGAGGAGGAGGAGGGAGGGATGAGAAGGAGGGAGGGATGAGGAGGAGGGAGGGATGAGGAGGAGGGAGGGATGAGGAGGAGGAGGAGAGAGGGGATGGGATGAGGAGGAGAGAGGGGATGGGATGAGGAGGAGGGAGGGATGAGGAGGAGGGAGGGGACGGGATGAGGAGGAGGGAGGGGACGGGATGAGGAGGAGGGAGGGATGAGGAGGAGGAGGGATGAGGAGGAGGGAGGGATGAGGAGGAGGGAGGGATGATGAGGAGGAGGGATGAGGAGGAGGGAGGGGACGGGATGATGAGGAGGGAGGGGACGAGATGATGAGGAGGGAGGGGACGGGATGATGAGGAGGAGGGATGAGGAGGAGGGAGGGATGATGAGGAGGAGGGATGAGGAGGAGGGATGAGGAGGAGGGAGGGGACGGGATGATGAGGAGGAAGGGGACGAGATGAGGAGGAGGGAGGGGACGGGATGATGAGGAGGAGGGATGAGGAGGAGGGAGGGATGAGGAGGAGGAGGGATGAGGAGGAGGGAGGGATGAGGAGGAGGAGGGATGAGGAGGAGGAGGGATGAGGAGGAGGGAGGGATGAGGAGGAGGGAGGGATGATGAGGAGGAGGGATGAGGAGGAGGGAGGGGACGGGATGATGAGGAGGGAGGGGACGGGATGAGGGAGGGGACGGGATGATGAGGAGGGAGGGGACGGGATGAGGAGGAGGGAGAGCACGGGATGAGGAGGAGGGAGGGGACGGGATGAGGAGGAGGGAGGGGACGGGATGAGGAGGAGGGAGGGGACGGGATGAGGAGGAGGAAGGGGACGGGATGAGGAGGAGGAGGGGACGGGATGAGGATGAGGAAGGCGGAAGGGAATGAGGAGGAGGGAGGGGACGGGATGAGGAGGAGGGAGGGGACGGGATGAGGAGGAGGGAGAGCACGGGATGAGGAGGAGGGAGAGCACGGGATGAGGAGGAGGGAGGGGACGGGATGATGAGGAGGGAGGGGACGGGATGAGGAGGAGGGAGAGCACGGGATGAGGAGGAGGGAGAGCACGGGATGAGGAGGAGGGAGAGCACGGGATGAGGAGGAGGGAGAGCACGGGATGAGGAGGAGGGAGGGGACGGGATGATGAGGAGGGAGGGGACGGGATGAGGAGGAGGGAGAGCACGGGATGAGGAGGAGGGAGAGCACGGGATGAGGAGGAGGGAGGGGACGGGATGAGGAGGAGGAAGGGGACGGGATGAGGAGGAGGAAGGGGACGGGATGAGGAGGAGGGAGGGGACGGGATGAGGAGGAGGGAGGGGACGGGATGAGGAGGAGGGAGAGCACGGGATGAGGAGGAGGGAGAGCACCGGATGAGGAGGGTCGAGCTAGCCTCCGTTTTGTTTGACAAAACTTCGAACGTCAACAAGAAGTGACGTCACCCAACATCGCTAAGAGCAGCTTTAAGATGAATGAAAAGTGTCATGCACTCTCGAGTCAATAGAAAGAGGACTTTTACACTGTTATTATCACAAAGAAACTGTTTTAAAATGACAGTAAAATGTCAAATGAGTCACATGAGTCTTACCTGTATGTTGTCAAAAGAAGCTTTATTTGTCACGTCGTAGAGCAGCAAAAGAGCTGAAAGAGAAACACGATATAATCACATTATGGATAGAAGAATGAAAAACAACTTCAACTCAATTTCCTATTTACTAGAAGACAAAGGAGTGAGAAAGCACAACTTCTTTGGTCCCACAAGCATGTGATTTTGAGCTTTCAGTGTGTGATGTATTTATGGATTCAGTGCTTTATTTAGGGTTCGGGGGAGATGACTCTGTGAAGGGCAAACATTAAAGGATAATTATCATCTCTGCTACGAGGAAGCAGCACAGACGGAGGAACAAACACATACACACACACTCACACATGCATGCTTCTATTCAGAATGGAGAAGGTCTGAATGGAAATTTATCAGCTCTTAACAGCGACAGAGTTTCCCTGCAAGGCGCTTTTAATTCTTTGGTTATTTTTTTGCAAGACAATAGATTGAAGTCTTTCAAACCAAACGAGTGCATTCGAGACCCGCGTTGAGTGACAGGAGCCAAACCGTGGGAAGAACAATTGGAAATGACAGCAGTGCGTCGGGGTCTTGTACGATCGTGTGTGTGTCTGAACCCAACGACACACTCATTCAGCTGTGCAGACGGAAATAACCGACAGGTCGTTCACGCGCATCTCTAAAGCCAGGTGTTCTCCATTTATAATGTCTGAACAAATATATGTTTCAATAGAGCAGAAACACAAACCGCTGTAACCTTGAAACAATTTACTGCTCGTGGGTGTAATATTGAGTATCAGAGAGAGAGAGAGATTGAAGAAGCCGACATGTTTTATATACTGTCTGCCCCTGGTTTGAACACAGATCTGAATGGGTGTAATTGATGTAATTCGGACCAAAGGTTGGTTTCTTTTTAAAGGGGTGGTTGATAATGATTTGACTTTTCTAACTGTAGTTAGTGTGTAATGTTGCTGTTTGAGCATAAACAACATCTGCAAAGTTACACCGCTCAAAGTTCAAAGCAAAGGGAGATATTTGCTATTAAAGAAATCGCTTTTTAAGGACTACAACAAACGGCTGGTAGAGACTACACCACATTCCTCCCGGGTTAGTGACATCACCAACCCTAGAATTTACATAAACCCCGCCCCCTGAACACGATTTATAGATTATCAAGACAGAATATGCTAATCAATGACTAGAAGATAACTACATACATTCATAAACTAACCATTCAGAAATGTCCTGTTGCTTCTACATGTTTTCACTTCTTCTTGAGTCTCTCCATCTTTCTGACTTCAGTTTGAACAATTTTAAGTGCATGTGTGTGTGAGGTAAAAGGCCACAAGCTGTTGTAGCTCCGCCCCCTGTGCCGGGAGCAGCAGCTCATTTGTTGAGTTCTCGCAAGTTTATACTGTAAGGCAAATGCACAAACAATTTTTTTTAGATTTTACAACATAATTTGGACCCTAAAGTTACTATAAAATCAAAGCCATGTGTGTAACCAACAATTTTTCACAGATTGCATGGTAAAAGCCATTTAAAGAGTAGCAATTTAATAACTCAAACATGTCCTAAAATCCTTTTGAAACAGCCATAATTTTGTACTTATGAAGCTTGAATGTTTTACTGTGTCAGAAATATCGACCACTTCATGTCTCCATGTACGATGTGATGTCTGTTCTTCCCCTATATGTCAGTATAGCATATGCAAAAGCTGGAACAAAAGATGTGAAATGCTGCTTCAAATGCATATTGCCCTGAATAAACAATAAAACTGGAGCAGGGAAACAAAGACTCTTCACAAAGTGTCTTTTCAGAGCTGAGTTCGACTGACATGTGAGTGGCACTACAATAATGACTGCAATTAACAATCATTATGTCAAAACCATTTCTGAAGCCCATTATTATCTTGCTCTCAAAACCCTGTCCAAAAAAACTATAATTTATTACTGACCCATGGGAGAGAAAGCAGAAGAGTGAGCCGTGACACACAGCTCAACTAAAACTAGCCACAAACCACAGCACCTTTAACTCGGAAAGCCTTTTAATCACGGATATTAGCTTTACATTCGGTTTATAAGGTGGTTGAAAATCAATTTAGGTAAATAAGACCGAGCCTTGAGACAGTTCACTTGTTTAAACGAATAAACCTCATGCATCATTGATTTTATATGAATGGGTTTCAAAGCTCCACTCAAGAGCGTCTGTGTCGTTTTCCCTTCACATAGTGTTTGTTTGTTTTATCTGATGAATAGTGTATGAATATTCTGTAGATCTGGTGCAGGTAAAGAGAGCTGAAGAATCATCATTTCTTATTCAGATCTCGCTAAAACATTTCTAGGTCACATTTCACCCTAAAGCCAAAATAAATCATGTTTTAAATCAAGAAAATTAAGCCTATTTTTAGGACCACCCACCCAGTTATCTTTACCGTAATTTTTATGAGCATTTTATTCCCACTATCCTCAATGGGAATTCCTGTTTTTCTGCTGGTGTTAATGTCAGCAACCCAAAAGAAAAAACTTTGTAACCAATCAGGTCAACGTGTGATCGTCAACGAGTGATTCTACATCCTTTAATCACCCAATACCTAAACTTAAAGTCCCCCTGTAGTCAATAACTTTATCCCTTAAAACTCATCTTTGATCACCAAAATGAAAAAAAAAAATGCCTTAAAATATCTTGAATGTAACTCGACAGCCTTGCCTCATTTAGTATACGCGGTTCTATGAATATGCAAATGAGCACCGCCTCCACTCACTCACTCAGCTCAGAGATCCACTGGTTGACGATCACACATTGATCAAGTAGTGCTGTAGCGTTGCGTCGATGACGTCGACGTCAAAATTTCGTCGATGTCATATTTTTGCGTCGACACTTCTTTATTTATTTATATATTTATTTATTTATTTATTGCACCATTCCCGGAGGTACAGCTCGCCACACACACCGCCCGCCGTGTTTTTCTGTCATGTTTTCTCCCTTTCTTTCCAAACCGCGACCAACGCCAGTCTCCTTTCTCTGCAGAATGCCATCAATCCGCTCAACCAATCACAGCGCACCATTCCACGCATCGTAAACAGTTTGAATACACCCGGCATCCTAGTTTTCCTTATCTACTTTGTACTTTTTGATCAACAAACAAACAAAAAAATGAATACATTTGACGGCATTGATGAACCTGTGGTGGTTTCTGCCGTAGGGAAGAAACGTAAGCCATCGAAATCTAATCATTTATGTGAGGAGATTAAGAAGATGAGGCACGCGGGAGGAAGAGCAATGCCGACTGTTGCTTGTTCTCACACGACAGTATCAAACTTATGTCACGCTGACACGTTAACCCCAGGGGATCTTTTAAAAAAACTTTCAATTCTTGTACTCAAAGTCAACGAAAACCGAGCAGGACCATTTTACAGCTGATCGCCGTCCAAAAAGTTCAGGAGGTATTTCTTAGCGATGGCTGATTGAATGCATGTTTAGTCCAGTACATGCCTGTATAGCCTATAAGATTAGTATTGACTGAGTTCAGAGGCTGTCATATGTGGCTCAACTTACTTTGTTGTGTATTTTCAACAGTTTCAATATGAAAAATAACTTTTACACTCACCTAAAGGATTATTAGGAACACCATACTGATACTGTGTTTGACCCCCTTTCGCCTTCAGAACTGCCTTAATTCTACGTGGCATTGATTCAACAAGGTGCTGAAAGCATTCTTTAGAAATGTTGGCCCATATTGATAGGATAGCATCTTGCAGTTGATGGAGATTTGTGGGATGCACATCCAGGGCACGAAGCTCCCGTTCAACCAGTTCCCAAAGATGCTCTATTGGGTTGAGATCTGGTGACTGTGGGGGCCATTTTAGTACAGTGAACTCATTGTCATGTTCAAGAAACCAATTTGAAATGATTCGAGCTTTGTGACATGGTGCATTATCCTGCTGAAGTAGCCATCAGAGGATGGGTACATGGTGGTCATAAAGGGATGGACATGGTCAGAAACAATGCTCAGGTCGGCCGTGGCATTTAAACGATGCCCAATTGGCACTAAGGGGCCTAAAGTGTGCCAAGAAAACATCCCCCACACCATTACACCACCACCACCAGCCTGCACAGTGGTAACAAGGCATGATGGATCATGTTCTCATTCTGTTTACGCCAAATTCTGACTCTACCATCTGAATGTCTCAACAGAAATCGAGACTCATCAGACCAGGCAACATTTTTCCAGTCTTCAACTGTCCAATTTTGGTGAGCTCGTGCAAATTGTAGCCTCTTTTTCCTATTTGTAGTGGAGATGAGTGGTACCCGGTGGAGTCTTCTGCTGTTGTAGCCCATCCGCCTCAAGGTTGTGCGTGTTGTGGCTTCACAAATGCTTTGCTGCATACCTCGGTTGTAACGAGTGGTTATTTCAGTCAAAGTTGCTCTTCTATCAGCTTGAATCAGTCGGCCCATTCTCCTCTGACCTCTAGCATCAACAAGGCATTTTCGCCCACAGGACTGCCGCATACTGGATGTTTTTCCCTTTTCACACCATTCTTTGTAAACCCTAGAAATGGTTGTGCGTGAAAATCCCAGTAACTGAGCAGATTGTGAAATACTCAGACCGGCCCGTCAGGCACCAACAACCATGCCACGCTCAAAATTGCTTAAATCACCTTTCTTTCCCATTCTGACATTCAGTTTGGAGTTTGGTTGATTAGATAATTGCATTAATGAGAAATTGAATAGGTGTTCCTAATAATCCTTTAGGTGAGTGTATATTGATTTAATGGATTAATTGCATTTTGGAAAAAAAAAAGGTGAAAAAAATTTAAATAAATCTTTGAAAATCTAAATCTGGATTTGAATTTTTTATGTTATTATAACCTAAAGATGCTATGTGAAAGTTTGAAACAGAAAATAGTGGTTTTCATCTTGCCACTTTCTTGGTAAAGAAAACACATTTTTTACTCAAATTAATCAAAATGGATTTATCACATTTATACTACAATATTCAGAAGTAAACATTGTAGCTGACAGAGTGTTTATGTCAGAATGTTTATTTTTAAACCACAACCTTCTTGGGGCTAATCCATCGGACTAACGGTTCGAGAGATATGCGAATAACAGACAGGATAATTAATTCCAATTAGTCGTTAGATTAGTCGACTAATCGATAAAATAATCGCCCGACTAATCGTTTAATTAATAATCGTTTACCCCAGCCCTAGTTACAAGGCAGTTTGTGACGTCAGAAACACCAGTGATTTCAAAGCGTGTTTTTGAGACTGTCTTTGGTTCACTGCAGTTTTAAGGAGGAAATACTCAGCAATGCTGTCGACTTATGAATTTACACATGGTTTGTCTTAAAGCATATTAAAAACACCACATAGACACATAAACAACATTAAAAGCTGGATTTTTAGCTTTTGGTCCTAAAACCTGAGATAATTTTTTAAACAAAATATAATTTCTTATTCTTATTTCTTTCATGTTTTGTGGATGAAATTTGACTTGGACACATGAGATACAATCATAAACAACAAATGATGGAATAATGTTTGTATCAGACCAGGGTCAGGAACTAATGGGGCTTAAGGCAATACTGGCACTAACATATTAAAAATGCTGCTTTTAATATTTATAACAAATTACACAAGCAAGTCATATGTCAGCACGATTGCAAATGTGATATTGATTTTATGTTTATTACTTATAAAGCACATTAACATTTAACAATATTATTGATCTGCCTGCATTGACACCATTATGAGAACTGAACTGAGCTGGACGATGAGAGAGCAGCTCTCTGAAATAACTTTTTACAACAAAAATGAACCATCACTGAAATAATAATCTGGACTATGACACTATTTTCTTCTAGATCTGCTGTATAATAGAAACAATATTTGTTGCATTATTTTCCTGTTATCACTGTAAAGCTGCTTTGAAACAATCTGTATTGAAAAAACTCTATATAAATAAAGGTGACGACTTGACTATTAATAAGCAGAGTTTATTGAGGCAAAATTCATAGTTAATAGTGAGAATAAGACCCTAATCTAAAGCGTATTACTTCAAAAAATACCTCACCGTTATAATAAAAAAGGTTGCATTTCAGAAGCGCATGATAATTCTAATGCATTTGAATGCGTTAATCTCCCAGATCTCACATGAAGGTGTGCTTTCCTCTGATCTGCAGTGTGTGTTGCAGTGCCACGTCTCTCGGTGAGCTGGACGACACACAGGCACAGATGGGAGAGGCAGTGTGTGGGCGTCAGGAGTACAGTCGCTTCTACACACTGATTCACTCTCAGACTAATAAAACCCCATACATGCAGGACAATACGAGAGCCACCATCCCTGACGTCTGAGCCACGGACTTCTCTAGGATGTGATTATGGGTTTGCATGCACATGTTTGCATGTGACAAGCTCTTTAGGGGAAAATGTTGGCAGCATAAAAGTGTGCATTCATTTAAACGTCAATCAAACGTCAAATCGCATGCTGAGTGAGTGTGTGTGTGTGTGCATCAGAACCTCATTTAAAAAGGTCATAATAGCTGCTGTTTATGATCCAATCAGTCTCGTTTGAAAGTGTAAGAACGTGGGCTGGTGTGGGTGGGTCGCACATGCTCTCGAAAAAGCGTTTTTTTGCTTAAGCATCACTGAAAAATTAACAATGCACTAAAACGGGAACGCAAAAAAGCTACTCTGCCTACAGGAACATGCATTCTGTTACGACCGTTTGTCATTTGGTTCTGCTTTAGATGGTCAATACTTTAGCAGTAAGTGCCTCTCTCTGTTCCAGGTTGGTTGAAACGGCTGAAACACACAAGCACGAATGCAAGCTTACATCATTGAAATTCAGTAGTGCATCTCTGCTAAGATATATGTTTGGTACAATGTATTATGTATTCAAGAGATATTTACTGTATGCTGAACACGTCTTTACTACAGGATAAAGTGTTACTACAGGATTTGCACACAAAAATGCATAATGTTTTCGACCCTTTAAAGTATGTTATCCCCTTTTACAAGGTCATCATTTTTTTTTGGTCTCTACTAGAACAGGTTTTCCTGCTTGAATGTTGATTATTCTCCTCATATTCTCCATTGTTGCGGCTCCTCTCTTCCCAGTCTGTCAGTAACGCTCTGTTTAGTTCCTGTCTCTATGAAGCCCCTCCTTCTGAAGAGCACACTGTGCTCTGATTGGTCGGCTGGAGCAGTGTGTTGTGATTGGTTGAGCGCTTCGAGTGTGTTTGGGAAATGTCCCGCCCCTTTCCATAACCACCAGTTTAACACACTACTAACTAACTCAACCAGGCCCCGCCCCTTTATTCTGCGCATAATTTATTTCAATTAGGAACATTGTGACGCGTTCGTTCCTGGAAGAAACTCAAGACTACAATGGAGGTGTTTCAGCAAGTAAAAAAAAAGTAAAACACTTGGTTTAATGTTCTAAAACAACCACAAAGAACCGAATTTCTCTCACATTCTTTCATGTCATCAACATGCCGAAAAAACAACACAGGAAAAACAGAACTTTTATCTTTGGCATTTTCTCTCCCATAGAAAACCATTATAAGGTACAAAAACAAAAAACAAAAACATTTGCACTTTATGGATGACTTTACGGATAGTACTAAATTGATGAACCCTACAAACGCAATATTCTTAACATTTCTATGGGGAAGAAAATGCTTAAACGTGCTGTTTTGGATTATGATGTTGTTGTTTTGGCAATAAATAATGTTTATGACATGCTAATCATATATGAGTGATTCTCAACTGGTCTATTCTGAACGGGTCGTGGACAGCAGGAGAAAGACAACACTGAATGCAACTGATAAAACGCAGCTAAACATATAATCATGCAATTATGACGGCACAATAAATGGGTTTTAGAAAAACGTTTCTTTTGTAACATCAAATAGAACAAATTCATCAGACACAGACACGTTAGACAGATGCATGACCTCATGACCTCAGAAGCTCAGAGCACATCAGAAATGGGTTCATGGGTAAATCGCACTTCTATTTCAATGTTATTATTGATATTCGATTTAAATTATTTTTTCTTTTCTCAAATATAAATACGTCAAAACAACTCGAACTACATCAACACGGGTGAATCACACTTCTGCATTTACAACATTTCTGTTTTCTCATTCATTTCTAACATGTCAGGTTGTGTTGTTTTTATGCAGTTCATAGTAATATTCATAATTCATAATAATACATTTGAAGAGGCATTTTAGTTTATTTGTATGATAAACCAATGGGACGCCACTTAAATGTAAAATCTAAACAAAACTAGTTGAGAAGCTGAAAGGGAGAGATAAAGTGAAGGAGAAACAGAGAGCAAAATAGAGTGTCAAATGGCTGAGATGTGCCATTTTTAGAATTATATTAATAAAAGCATGAACTAATTCACAGCAGGAGTTTAGACAGAGAAACACTGCCAAACTTTTGCAACTCTAACACTTTCTTAATCTGTTTTTTGTAGTCGTTGTTGTCTTGTTTTCCTTTAAAAATATCATGAAGACATCATTTTTCTCACCTCATTTGCATCTTAATTCCCTTGTTTTATTAACCGTACCCTCATTTTATCAAATCTTGGCCATGCATTCAAAATTACT
>NC_138238.1:38469850-38487350 GCF_964197995.2 Scardinius erythrophthalmus
TAATTTGGACTTTATAACACACAATTCCAACTTTATATCACGCAATTCTGACTTTATTTCTCAAAAATGCATGTTTAAATCTCATAATTTGGACTTTATAACAAACAATTGCAACTTTATGACATGCAATTCTGACTTTATATCTCAAAAATGCATGTTTAAATCTTATAATTCGGACTTTATAACACATAATTGCAACTTTATATCACGCAATTCTGACTTAATATCTCCCAATTGCGTGTTTAAATCTCATAATTTGGACTTTATAACACACAATTGCAACTTTATATCATGTAATTCTGACTTTATATCTCAAAAATGCATGTTTAAATCTCATAATTCGGACTTTATAACACACAATTGCAACTTTATATCACACAATTCTGACTTTATATTTCCCAATTGCGTGTTATAAAGTCAGAATTGCGAGATAAAAACATGCATTTTTGAGAAATAAAGTCAGAATTGTGAGATAAAAAGTCGCAATTACGTTTTTTACTTTTTATTCTGTGATGGAAAACAAGCTTCCATAGCAATATGATTACAATTTGCTTGGACTCAGATCAATATCACGTTTCTATTTGACACAACCAGTTCCATTTTAATGAACTCACAAATGCAACCTACATACAGCATGTACATATAAATATACATACATGTATGATCGATGCATCAATAGATATTGATCAATTGACCATATTGATGTAGTGTGACATCCCTGGTGTGACTACTTTTAAAAATGTATAAAGATTTATAATCATCTGAAATCCATTACAGTGGCATCACACTGTTACATGCACTTGGATTGATCCCTAAAATCAGGAACGGCTTTAAATGGCTTAAAACTGGTGTATAAAACACAATAAATATTCATATATAAATGAAAAAACATGTTCTTGTCTTCCATTCAACAATGGCTCTAAATGAAAACCTGATTGGCCAACTGAGCCCATTTGTGGCTTTCTTGTTTATCTGGGGAATTTGGATTTTGGTGGGATGGAGGATTTCAAGTGGCCGATTACAGATGTGGTTAGTGGGATGAGGTAAAACACTGGGGTAAGAGTTCAGATGAATCAGCTTCTAAGCCTCAATCCGTCAAACTTGTGCAGATCCCACATATAAACTCTAAACACTGAAGGGAATTCTGGGAGAAGAGGCTCTGGTGTACTCCTGACTTCCAATAATTCATGAAAACTCACATCCACGTGTTCTATGAGGATTCTGAGACTAGAAATCAAAGAGATGTTTACTCACCAAACGAGTACCTGGAAGAGAGGAAGAAAAGAGAAATATATGAGATTAAATTCATTTTCAAAGTATGGGAGTCTATTTTCAACACACTTCACATAAAAAACATGCTTTGATAAATCAGAACTCGTGAGTCATAATTATGAGATAAAAGTCTAAATTCTGAGATAAAAACTCAAAGTTATGACAAAGTCATAATTATAATTTTTTGGTCATAATTATATAGTTTTGTATTTCAATATTATAGTTTTGACTTTTTGTGTCATTGTTTTTTGTCAATTTCAACTTAATTTTAACAGTAAATTTTTTGTCATAATTATGACTTTATATCTCATAGTTGGTTGATTTTTAGCTCAATTTCATAATGACAAAATTTTGACTGTCAATTGACAGTAATAATTATGAGACAAAACTTTGAGATGATGTGAAGAAAATGTCATGAAGAGTGTCAATTTAGATTTTTTATCTCATACTTATTACTTACTATGTAAGATTTTTTACTTTGCACAATTATTACTTAGTATCTCAGAATTTTAAGTCATTTTTTACATAATTATGGCTTCTTATTTCATAGTTCTGTCATTATTTTTTAAATAATTTCGACTCGTGTCTAAATGACGAAATTTTGACTGTCAAAAATGACATACATGAGATAAAATGTAAAAATGATGATATTAATAATGTCATAATAATAATACATTATTACTTAGTATGTTATAATTGAAACTTCTCACATCTATGACATATTATGTGTGTGAGAGTGAGTGAGTCAGTGAGTGTGTGTGTGTGTGTGTGTGTGTGTGTGTGTGTGTGTGTGTGTGTGTGTGTGTGTGTGTGTGAGTGTGTGTGTGTGTGTGTGTGTGTGTGAGTGTGTGTGAGTGTGTGTGAGAGTGAGTGAGTGAGTGAGTGAGTGAGTGAGTGAGTGAGTGAGTGAGTGAGTGTGAGTGTGAGTGAGTGTGTGTGTGTGTGTGTGTGTGTGTGTGTGTGTGTGTGTGTGTGTGTGTGTGTGTGTGTGAGTGAGTGAGATTGTGTGTGTGTGTGTGTGTGTGTGTGTGTGTGTGTGTGTGTGTGTGTGTGTGTGTGTGAGTGAGATTGTGTGTGTGTGTGTGTGTGTGTGTGTGTGTGTGTGTGTGTGTGTGTGTGTGTGTGTGTGTGTGTGTGAGATTGTGTGTGTGTGTGTGAGTGAGTGTGTGTGAGTGAGTGTGCGTGAGAGTGAGTGAGTGTGTGTGAGAGTGAGTGAGTGAGTGAGTGAGTGTGAGTGTGAGTGTGAGTGAGTGTGTGTGTGTGTGTGTGTGTGTGTGTGAGTGAGTGAGATTGTGTGTGTGTGTGTGTGTGTGTGTGTGTGTGTGTGTGTGTGTGAGTGAGTGAGATTGTGTGTGTGTGTGTGTGTGTGTGTGTGTGTGTGTGTGTGTGTGTGTGTGTGTGTGTGAGATTGTGTGTGTGTGAGTGAGTGTGTGTGAGTGAGTGTGCGTGAGAGTGAGTGAGTGTGTGTGAGAGTGAGTGAGTGAGTGAGTGAGTGAGTGTGAGTGTGAGTGTGAGTGTGAGTGAGTGTGTGTGTGTGTGTGTGTGTGTGTGTGTGAGTGAGTGAGATTGTGTGTGTGTGTGTGTGTGTGTGTGTGTGTGTGTGTGTGAGTGAGTGAGATTGTGTGTGTGTGTGTGTGTGTGTGTGTGTGTGTGTGTGTGTGTGTGTGTGTGTGTGTGTGTGTGTGTGTGTGTGTGAGATTGTGTGTGTGTGAGTGAGTGTGTGTGAGTGAGTGTGCGTGAGAGTGAGTGAGTGAGTGAGTGAGTGAGTGAGTGAGTGAGTGAGTGTGTGTGTGTGTGTGTGTGCTCACCAAAGCTGTCCGACATTCACAATAGAATGGTACAGGATCCACAGTATTCCCATAATGATCATATTGGCACTTCCCATGAGCAGGACAAACCCTGAAAGTGCCATTCCCGCCAGAGCAATGCCATCCAGGTTGGCATCCATGTCAGTCCAGTCCATGAGCCAGAGGACTGAGGGAGTGTATGCCAGGGCCGCGGTGCCAATCTTGCCCCCCACATACCGCTTGACGCTCCTCAGGTAATCCTTGCAGGGCATCAGGCCTTTCCCTCCGATCAGCTGCTTGTTCTGGTTGTAAGCCACAGTGAAAGCCACGACTAGAAAGCATATGATTTCACACCTGAGTTACTATACACACACTTTAAACTTATATCCAGTGTTGGGGAAAGTTACTTTGAAAAGTAATGCATTACAATATTGCGTTAGTCCCTTAAAAAGTAACTTATTGCGTTACTTTTGTACTTTTTATTTTACCTGGGCTTGTTTTTTTTATGACAAAAAGTTATATTTTTGGGCAAATGTAAAGACCCTTTCACACCAAAAGTGAAATTATAGTCCTCAGGCTGAAGGAAATGCAGATTCACAAGCAAACCTTTCAGGATAACGGAAGAATAGATACAGGAGAAGAAAGTTTAACACTTACTTTACCGATAAAAACAAAAAAGTCTTTTTGCTTATGGTTTTACTGAATCATCGAAGGTCAGAAGCAAGTACGTTGGTCAATAAAGTGAGTTAGAATGCATACAAATGTATGTTTTATTTTACATATTTAGTTATTGGAGGTTTGCATAGTATTCTGATTCTGCATTTCACTGATTTTATTCATTTTCAGGAATATTGAATCTTTTTTTGTGCAAGTGAGATGAGTAAATGCACACTCACATTTAATCTTGAACTACAATAACCATCATGTTTACACACACACACAACGCCTCAGCACTTCCGTCTGTCTCAATATGGGGACAAGAGAGCTGTCAGTCAATAAATGGGAAAACAAAGTAACTTGTGTTACTTGTTTGAGAAAGTAAGTCAGATATTTTGTTGTAAATTTTATAAGTAATGCGTTACTTTACTAGTTACTTGAAAAAGTAATCTGATACCGTAACTCAAGTTACTTGTAATGAGTTGCACACAACACTGCATATATCCAGTGCACAGGTCAGTAATTGTAACTAAGTGATGTAACTAATTGTGTCTGGTCTCCTAGCAACCGCCTCCTGTAGAGTGGCCACCTGTCAGACTCACAGTAGATGAACGCAATGGCTCGCAGGAGCGCGATGCGCGTGAGCCAGTAGGTCCCGGTCTGTATCGATACACACACTTTCTTGTCATATTTGGTCTTGTCTTCGTCTTGCGCTGTCTCGCTGCAGCCGTCGTGTGAAAGACTGTCGGGAACGAGCGGGTTTCCACGTCGCTTTCTTAGGAAACTTTCACTGTTCTCAGGGTTCTCACTGGAGGACGCCATTTTTTCAGAATGATCTGCGCATGCGTAAGAAATCACGCGCAGCGGACCGACCAATCAGAGGACAATGCGCCTCTGCCAACACAACCTTCAGACTGAGCTTCTGTAAAGTTTGTTTAGGCTGTTCTACTCGACTTGGTAATAATTATTTAAATAAAAACTGTTCACCGTGTGACAAGAGCTAAAGTAGTATACCATAGTTCAGGTGGTAAAAGTTTGAAATCTAAAGTTTGAAATCTAAAATGAAATTTAAATTGATGTTTATAACACTGTCGATTAATCGCATCTAACTTAAGTGTCTATATAGTGTGTGTGTGTGTGTGTGTGTGTGTGTGTGTGTGTGTGTGTGTGTGTGTGTGTGTGTGTGTGTGTGTGTGTGTGTGTGCTACAAAAAGCTATTCCACATTAAATTTCCATCCTTATTGCCCAAAAGAAGAAAAAAATACACTTTTTTTTACGTATGTTGACCTTTATCGGGGCATGTTGTCACACAATACGGGGTTGTCAAAAATGAAATATCCCATTACATTAAACTTTACTGCACAATTTAGTAAATATGCTGTTTACATAAATATGGTACTTAATAACTTGTATTAAACATTTAAAACATTAAAAAGTTCAAACTTTGAGTTCAAATCTTCCTTATGTGTTGTTTTACTGTGTTCACTTGTTGTTTACACAACAGCTATATCAAAAATATAAAAATTATTTGTGCAGAGAATTATGGGAAAACATAGATAATTTATTTAGTGTTTTATTCAAGTCAGGTTTATTAAGTTAGCCTGCAAGTGTTTTCATAAAATACAGTGGGCGAAAATTGGATTATTCAGGGAACCCATGAGCAGTTATGGCATGACGGTGTAATTTGTTAGTCAATTATGTTCAATTAACTGAAAAAGTTGCTGATGCACTGCACAGACCAATAGGAGAGGTTGCGCAAAAGCTTCTCCGCCAATGAGAGGAGAGAAGGAGGAGCGCGAGAGTACAGAAGCCCCACAAAAACTTCTCTCTCACACACCAACAAGTTGTGAAATATTGCCAATTGCTCCGCCAGTGTTGATCGACGCAGATTCAAGAAATCAACAGGTTTATCTGGGATAACTAACGCGAGCGCGCGCTGCGCGTAAAGTTACGGTCGTGTTATTGCGCAACTTCAGAGCTCAGAGAGGATTTTAAAAATGTCAAAGGAGCCGGATAAAACTAGTTCTGGGACTGAAAGCTCTTTTATTGGAGATGCGGACTCGGATTCACCGTCTTCTCCATCCGTGTCCGATGAACAAGGCGCGCGAACCGGCACCGGCGAGCGCGCGGACAGCGAGGAAGACGCGCGTTTCCCACCGTGTATTCGCGATGCCGTGTCGCAGGTCCTCAAAGGCTACGACTGGTCCCTGGTGCCGATGCCGATGCAGGGGATCAGGTCTCTGAAGGACAAGCCGCACGTGAAGAGGCCGATGAACGCGTTCATGGTGTGGGCGCAGGCGGCGCGCAGGAAGCTCGCGGATCAGTACCCGCACCTCCACAACGCAGAGCTCAGCAAGACCCTGGGCAAGTTATGGAGGTTCGTGCACGGGTCACATTTTACATGACATTCTGCACATTATGTAGGCCTACTTACACAAAGAGTTATTAAACTACAGTATCGGCTCGTGCATGGCATGCACTCCTTAGACTACTTGTGTTACTAGTAGCCTATCTTAAATGGTAATATCTGAATTAAGATAGATAGATAGATAGATAGATAGATAGATAGATAGATAGATAGATAGATAGATAGATAGATTAGATGGATGGATGGATGGATGGATGGATGGATGGATGGATGGATGGATGGATAGATAGATAGATAGATAGATAGATAGATAGATAGATAGATAGATAGATAGATAGATAGATAGATAGATAGATAGATAGATAGATAGATAGATAGATAGATAGATTGATTGATTGATTTTTATTTGTCCTCGAGAGGAAATTTGTTTCCACAAATGCGTATATTACACAAACACACATAACATGGTAAATTATCGACATATCATAATACAATCAAAAATAATCACTGACATCACACACCAAAAAACACAACAAAACAGCAACAACAGAGAGAACATAAGGGATGTACAATGGCCGATATCCTGTATTCAGAGCTTGTATATGATATAGATATCGGAATAGACATTAACTGGTTTAATATCATTCAGCATCACTGAATCAATCTAATAGGTTTATACCAACAAAACTCATTTTATGGGTTAAATCAGCTCTTTAAAACAAGTAACTTTTTACAATGTATCAGATAGCATTTTATTAGATAAAGGATTTATTATTAAATAGACTTGTATTGTACTCTTAGTATGATTTTAATTGAACTATAAAGCAGCAATTCAGACTAATAATTTAACAAAATGTAACTGTTGGGATCAATACTAATTTCAGTAACACTTCATGTTACAGTGTCTGTTACATGTAGTTACTAGTAATAACTATAAATTATGCATAATTACATGCAACCAAACATCAATCCAGTAGAAATGCAGTTTTACAGTGTAACAAAGACACCTAATAAAGTGTAACCCTAATTTCTCATACAGGACCAGATATTTAATAATAATTATCTGGTTATTAAAACTGGAAGAGGTGCAAGGAATAATTCAGGATACAGAACAGAACAACAGAATTATGCAATTTGTTCTCAGTAACACATCGAATAGTTACTGGTAACACTTTATTTATATAATAGTAACTCGTTACTACAGACTATAATAACACGAAATGATGCATAATTAAAAGTAACTAACCCTAACTCAATAGTAAGTACATGTTGTTAATTAATATTACTCAGTGATTATTTGAGTAAGTACAATGTAACTACGTCACCTTACACTAAAGGCTTACACTTTATTTTAAGGTGTCCGCGTTACAGTGTAATTATGCATTAAAGTACCGATTAATAATAATTAACTGCATGTACTTACTATAGGTTAGGGTTAAGAAAAGGGGTTAGTTGCATGTAATTATGCATAATTTATAGTTATTACTATGGTAACTACATGTAACAAGGACGCTAGTTACTTCTCACCACAGGGAACCTCACTGTAAAGAGGCTAATCGAACATGTGCTAGTCACTGCTGGGGAATAGTGCTTGTGTTAGCGACAGTGGCTGCTAGTGAAACTGACACAGTTTAAAGGAGTAAATGTGTAGTTGCTTGTAAACACTCTGTTTTTTAGCTGGACCAAGAACGTCCGCACCAGCTTAGAAACCAGCTAACATCTAAATCCAGATCTGAAATGCTTTCCCGCACAGTTGCTTTAATGTTGGACTCTTTTCCCGGGATTGTCCAGGCTGCTCTCGGAGAGCGAGAAGAGGCCGTTTGTGGAGGAGGCCGAGAGACTGCGAGTCCAGCACAAGAAGGACTATCCGGATTATAAGTACCAGCCTCGGAGACGGAAGAGCCTGAAGCCGGGTCAGGGTGAGCTGGAGCCGGGAGCTGAGAAGATCCAGCATTCCTCGGATCACATGTACAAGATGGAAGCGGGAGCGAGAGGGATGCACAATCATGGAGGTGAGTAATGCCTAATCCACTGTCCTGGAAAGCAGCAATTCAGGCTAGTACTTTAACTGAATGTCACTGTTGGGATCAATACTAATTTCGGATAACACTTTATTTGACAGTGTTACATATGTTACATGTAGTTACTTTAGTAATAACTATAAATGATGCATAATTACATGCAATTTACCCTAAAATAAACCAAACACTAATCCTAACCCTATAGTAAGTACAGAACATCTACAGTGGACCGATATTAATGTTTTATTAACAGAGCTGATGGCCGATTTAAAGCCAAGATTGTTGTTTTTTTACTCACTTTAACTTATAAAAATGAATTTTGTTGGAATAAATGAATGTATTTAGGTTGATTCAGCAATAATAAGTTATATTTTTAACTTAAAAATACCTGTTATCTTTTTTTGGTTACCATCGTTTTAATTTAACACATTTGCTAAAATTCTATTTATTTTCAGTAAATTAGAACTATATACTTATATATTTAATATAGAATTTAAGAATTAGATATCATATATAATACACAAAATATATTATATAAAAAATATATAATTAGAAATATCATTTGAAAATAAATTAAATGAAAAAAATTATTAGAACTTGATAAAAAAAACAAATCTGTAAAGTAAATAGTATTTTTTGTGATTTTGTAACCCTGCTTAAGTATTTTTAATAAACATACAAACATATATGAATAAAAAGGAAGTAAACTGTAACCAAATCAAATCAAATAAAAACAGCTCTTTAATGTAATAATCGCAGGTTACCATGTTTTACAGTGTATATATGAATATGAAATACACATCAACAGAATATTTGAAAGATGGCAAATATCGGCCGATATATCGGTCTTGACGATATATCGGACAACCACTATAATATATGTATGTTTATTTTTTTCCAACTCAACCCCCAAAAAAACGTATTTGATGTTTCCATCCCATTTGGAATCTCCAAAATTATTATGTAATATTGCTGAATTAACCTATACATTAATTTATGCCAATAAAATTTGGTAAAAAACTGCTCTTTAAGGTTACAGTTGCAGGTTAACACTTTTTTACAGTTTATGACATTAATACAACATGCAAATTGGCCAAACAGAATGATTAAAAAATGCAGAATATCGGCCAATATTTCGGTCGACCACTATACTATATGCATGTTTATTTTTGTCCAACTCAACTCAAAAAACTTATTTGATGTTTCCATCCCAGTTGGAATCTCCAAAAATATTATTTATTATTGCTGAATTAACCTATACATTAATTTATGCCAATAAAATTAAATGAAAAATAGCTCTTTAAGGTTAGAGTTACACATTAACACTTTTTACAGTTTATGACATGAATACAACATACAAATTGGCCAAACAGAATGATTAAAAAATGCCAAATATCGGCTGATATATCTGTCGACTATATGCATGTTTATTTTTTACAACTCAACCCAAAAAAACTTATTTGATGTTTCCATCCCATTTGGAATCTCCAAAATGATTATGTAATATTGCTGAATTAACCTATACATTAATTTATGCCAATAAAATTAGGTAAAAAACAGCTCTTTAAGGTTACATTTGCAGGTTAACACTTTTTTACAGTTTATGACATGAATACAACATGCAAATTGGCCAAACAGAATGATTAAAAAATGCCAAATATCGGCCCATAATCGGTCGACCACTATACTATATGCATGTTTATCTTTTTCCAGCTCAACCCGAAAAAAACGTATTTGATGTTTTCATCCCAGTTGGAATCTCCAAAAATATTATTTAATATTGCTGAATTAAAAAATACATTAATTTATGCCAATAAAATTAGGTAAAAAAACAGCTCTTTAAGGTTACAATAGCAGGTTAACACTTTTTTACAGTTTATGACATGAATACAACATACAAATCGGCCAAACAGAATGATTAAAAAATGGCAAATATCGGCCGATAATCGGTCGACCACTATACTATATGCATGTTTGATGTTTCCATCCCAGTTGGAATCTCCAAAAATATTATTTATTATTGCTGAATTAACCTATACATAAATGTATGCCAATATCGGCCGATATATCGGTCGACCACTATACTACTAACTCAACCCCACAAACCATATTTGCTATTTCCGCCCCAGTTCAAGCACACGGGCCTCCAACGCCTCCGACCACCCCGAAGTCCGATCAGCATCAGAGCGGGAAGCGTGTGACGGAGAACACAAGACAGAACATCGACTTCAGCAATCTGGACATCTCTGAGCTCAGCAGCGACGTCATCGGCAGCATGGGCCCGTTCGACGTGCGCGAGTTCGACCAGTACCTGCCGCTGACCGGCCCGTCCGAGAACAACGGCTTCAGCGTGTCCTATCACCATCACGGCACCGTCCCGGCGTGGAACAAGCCGTCCGGGTCACCGTCCACATCTTCACACAACCATCAAAGACCGCTCATTAAAACTGAACAATTGAGTCCTTCTCATTACGGAGAGTCTCACGGGTCGCCGACCCAATCTGAACTGAGCGACTGTCCCGACATGCAGAACTCTACGTACTTCACCACATTCTCCGGGTATCCCGCTGGCATTTATCAATATCCGTACTCCCATTTCTCCAGAAGGTCGTACGTGACTCCTGTTCTCAACAGTTTGTCCAGTCCATCTCACAGTCCCGGTGCAAACTGGGAGCAACCGGTTTACACGACTTTAACGCGGCCCTGATGCCATCGGGAGAATTATGGGACTATAAGGAGACGAGTAGACGATGCTCTGGACAATCCGTTTTTTGCTGATTCTTTATGTTTTATTTTGCCATTTCATAGACTTTTCTGGTCATTTTTGACCTTTAGATTTTCTGGAAACACTTTACAAAGGTCTCATTTGTTAACATTAGTCAATGCATTAGCTAACATGAACTAACAATGAACAATATATGTATTTTAAAGCATTTATTAACTTTAGTTAGTAATCGAATTGTCCATTGTTTGTTCATGTTAGTTCATTAACATATGTTAACAAATACAACTTTGGATTTTAATCATGTTGAAATGAAAAACTATTGTTAACAAATGCAACCTTATTGTACAGTGTTACCAATTTTCCTTACCATTTTGGGTTCACTTTTCAATATTGAACGTATTTTGTTTATACTATGGTCTGGATAAAAGTGTTTTTGTCTGGGGATTTTTGTTCGTTTTTTGGGAGTGAGATGCAATTTCTGTTGTCAATATTCAATACGCTATTTAAATGCAATCATGGATTTGTTTTTTGCTAAATGCAATTAAAATGTAACATGAATGAATGTGCACTTCTGCCTGATGTCTTTACTGTTGAGAAAGCAAGATAACTTAGATTAGAGTCCGAAATGAAGCTACTATGAGTTTAATCCAAATATTGGAGAGATGCATGTTTACAAAGCCAAGAAACAGCGAGGGAGAGCAGAAAAGAGCGAAGGCTGATTCTGAATGACAGCGTCTCAAAGGGCTCTTTGTTTTCATTATAAAAGAGACATTAATTACGGGAGGGAACAAAACAAATACAAAGCAGAAAATCATTACCAATGCCGTTACATGAAAGAAGAGCGCAAGAACAGACAGAGCCTCTGCTATTTGGATAAACAGCAACAAAAGCAGCAGAAAATGCATAAATGGAGGAGAATAAGTTGTTCATGCTGTGGAAATGAGCCAGTGATTTTAAAGCAGATGGGTGTGGGTGGACCAGACTTATTTTCCTTTCACTACACTTTATTACATTGATGATCTCAAAGTGGAGAATGCAATTATAGTGTTGACATGTCGCACGCATCATTTTGTTCGCTGACATTATTGGGTCGTAAAACTGGACAATAAGCACAACAATTTTCATTCCTAACACAAGTATGGTGTGTTATGTTAAGTTGTTATTGAATTCAGATTTTCGGGCACCAGTTTTGCACATTGGTGATAGTGATCTATACTGGAAGAAAAATCATGCACTTAAAGTCCCTCTGTAGTCTATTATATTATCCTGTAAAACTCATCTTTGATCACCAAATACACATATTTAAAAGTTTTTTCTTCATGCCATAAAATATCTTGACTGTAACTCGACACCCTTGCCTCATTTAGTATGCGCGGTTCTATGAATATGCAAATGAGCCCCGCCTCCACTCACTCCCTCAGCTCAGAGATCCACTGGTTGACGATCACACGTTGATCTGATTGGTTACAAGGTAGTTTGTGACGTCAAAAACACCAGCGATTTCAAAGCGTGTTTTTGAGACTGTCTTTGGTTCACTGCAGTTTTAAGGAGGAAATACTCAGCAATGCTGTCGACTTATGAACTTACACATGCTTTGTCTTAAAGCAGATTAAAAACACCACATAGACACATAAACAACATTAAAAGCTAAATTTGCACCACAGGGGGACTTTAAAGACCCCCAGATAAAGACAACCTAACACACATCGAAAGAGTTATTGATGAAAAGCTGACTATGATTACAGCAGGTCAAAGTTCAATCTACACATAAAGCTGAGTTCTTCTCTGGACTGGTGATTCAAGTGTTAAGAGCTCTTGATATAAACACAGTTTTTTAGCATACAACAACAAATTTACTTGTAAAAATTAACTAACTTACATTTAACTCACATTGGCAGTTACTTTGTATGTTTTTGCTCCACCAGTGAATATAGTTATAACAAGATCTCTGAGCAACATACAGTAGTGCTGTTTCTTTCCTGAACAAATCAGTGCTTTTGAACGAATCGGTTGAGTGATTGATTCAATGACTCACTCATAATGAACGAATCGATTGAGTGATTGATTCAATGACTCACTTATAAATACGGTTATCCTGTTTTACCATATGAACGAATAGGTTGAGTGATTGATTCAATGACTCACTCATAATGAACGAATCGGTTGAGTGATTGATTCAATGACTCACTCATAAATACGGTTATCCTGTTTTACTGAATGAACGAATCAGTTGAGTGATTGATTCAATGACGCACTCATAAATACGGTTATCCTGTTTTACTGAATGAACGAATCAGTTGAGTGATTGATTCAATGACTCACTCATAAATACGATTATCCTTTTTTACTGAATGAATGAATCAGTTGAGTGATTGATTCAATGACTCACTCATAAATACGATTATCCTGTTTTACTGAATGAACGAATCATTTGAGTGATTGATTCAATGACTCACTCATAAATACGATTATCCTTTTTTACTGAATGAATGAATCAGTTGAGTGATTGATTCAATGACTCACTCATAAATACGGTTATCATGTTTTACTGAATGAACAAATCGGTTGAGTGATTGATTCAATGACTCACTCATAAATACGGTTCTCCTGTTTTACCGAATGAACGAATCGGTTGAGTGATTGATTCAATGACTCACTCATAAATACGGTTATCTCGTTTTACCGAATGAACAAATCGGTTGAGTGATTGATTCAGTGACTCACTCATAAATACAGTTATCCCGTTTTACCGAATGAACAAATCGGTTGAGTGATTGATTCAATGACTCACTCATAAATACGGTTATCCCATTTTACCGAATGAACAAATCGGTTGAGTGATTGATTCAATGACTCACTCATAAATACGGTTATCCTGTTTTGATGAATGAATGAATCGATTGAATGAATGATTCAGTGACTCACTCATAAATTAATTTGTCACCACCTACTGGCCTCACTATGTACAGTAACATGAATATAGTAACACTGCTGTATGCTATAATATGTTATATATGTTATTGATATGGCATATATCCAAGCTATAATGTCCCTGACAACTTGGGCAGAAAATATGCATCTTCGGAACTTTTTCGATTTTCATGTTAGGGACAAAATTCATGAACTCTTTGCCGTTTCATCAAATATTGTAAGATTTTTCTAAAACCCAAATTCACACCGTCATCAAAACAGTGAAGCGGTGATTGGCGGCTCTGGAGTCTTTACCTTCCTGGATCAGTCTTATGAAGAACGGATGTCCAGAGCTTGTGCGACGCCACCCTAATTTAATGATTTCCTGCTGGGTTGCAAACAGCCTCCTGCTGTGTGTGCGTGTGTGTGTGTGTGTCTTGCACAGCCCGGACGCCAATGACAACACGCAGCCAGACAGAACCAACATTGACTTACCCACAGTTCCACGGGGCAGTGGAGCCAGACTGATGGGGAAGGAAGGCAATGGAATGCATCAGGTCAGGCAACGATGTCTCACACACACACACACACACACACACACACACACACACACACACACACACACACACACACACACACTCACTCACTCACTCACTCACTCACTCACTCACTCACACACACACTCACACACACACACACACACACACACACACACACACACACACACACACACACACTCACTCACTCACTCACTCACTCACTCACTCACTCACTCACTCAGACACACACACACACACACACACACACACACACACACACACACACACACACACACACACACACACACACACACACACACACACACATTCACTCACTCACTCACTCACACACACACACACACACACACACACACACACACACACACACACACACTCACTCACTCACTCAGACACACACACACACACACACATACAAAACAATGTTCTGAGAACATGCAATTCCAACCACAAATATAATATATATATATATGTTTGTTCTGTTTAAGATTCCTTTACATATTGCAACTTATGAAATTGAAAATAGTGCAATATCAAGATTTTTAAAGAATGCATAATCTGTGCATTTCATTTTACATATTTATATACAGTACAATCTTATTTTAGTACACCTGCGATATTATTATACTTTTTATTTATTTATTTTGAATTAGTTTTTATTTTTGTATAATTTTGGTTTTAAGTTTTAGTAATTTTATTGTGTTTTGTCATTTTTATTTAATTATTGTTTTTTTAACATGTCTACAAAGTTTTATTACTTTTATTTCAGTTACAATTTTAATGATTTAAGTACATATTTCTATTTTTGATACAAAAATAAGACTTTATGGCAACACTATATAATATATGAATATATACTAAAATCAAATGCACAGAAAATGTATCCTGCAATAGTCTTGACATTGTACTGTATTTTATCATTTGCAAGAAAAAATATATATAATAGTTGCACTTGCAATATGTAAATGCACCTTAAACAAGCTCATGTTTATTCATGTTTAAGTCAATCCTCAGTTTAGTTATAGAGTTCAGTTTTGTCTCTCCATGTGTGAAGAGTAGATGTGTGATCATGCCTTCAGAATAGCCGTCTTTGTTTTCCACTGTGTGACATATGCTTTTCTTTATTTTAAACTCAACAGGACCTTCTTGGTCCTAAAATATGCAAATGATTTTCAGACCAGAAACATCAAACACTAACTCTTACAAAAAGCACCATAGTGTTACAGTACAGTGAGAGAATTAGATCTACTTTCATATACTGTATATATATATACCATGGTTTCACAATCTCTTCAAACAAAACAATTTCAACTCAAATATTTCATGTCCATGTATTTATTCATAATTAGGCGCATAATAAGCAGGATAATGTACAATCAGACAGTCATTATCACAAAAATAAAGCACTTCTCGCTGGAGTCCTGATCAAACATAGTTTTTTTTTTTCATTTTTTAATAACGACAGGCCTCAAAACCACTTTATCTTTTAGTCCAAAAAAAAAAAGGTTAATGCCAAGATATGTTTTCATATTTGAAACAAATCTGAAGAAAAACACCTGAATATCATCATAACCTGAACAAGAGGACCTGCGGAACGAAGAACTGAGCTTACATTATCGATATCATAACCTGCCATCTAAACATTCATATCTATTATATAAAACCTGTATAATTCTCTTCTGCATCCTTGACAGTCGACAGATGTGCTGTAGTCTGGCTGAGAGTAAAGATATCGTATATAAAGTAGTGGTCAACCAGTGTGTGTCTTTTTAATCGCAGATACCAATATTCATAAAGCAGGGCGGCCCATATATATACACATACATAATGCAATTTAAAGGCAGCAAATAAGATTGCTTATAAATCAAAAACATAATAATCACTCAATAAAATCATATTTGTAAACCTTTTTTTACTTACTGACTAAGATAAGGGGAACGACACTGCCGTTCCGAAGTTTGGGATCAGCAGTTTTTAGTGTACAATAAGTCTTTTCTACTCACCAAAGCTGCACTTATTTAATAAAAAATACAGTAATATTATGAAATATTATTGTAATTTAAAATAGCATTTTAAATTTTCTATGTGAATATACAGTAAAGTGTAATTTATTCCTGTGATCAAAGCTGAATTTTCAGCATCATTACTCCAGTCTTCAGTGTCACATGATCCTTCAGAAATCACTCTAATATGATGATTTGATGATCAAGAAACATTTATGATTATTATCAGTGTTGAAAACAGTCATGCTGATTCAGATTTATGTGGAAATTGTGATACATTTTATTTTTCTGGATTCTGAGATGAACAGAAAATTCAAAAGAACAGCATTTATCTGAAATAGAAAGCTTTTGTAACAGTATACACTGCCGTTTTTTATTATTTTTTTGGAAAGAAATTAAAGAAATTAATAGCCTAATTTTATCCAATGATGCGTTAAATTGATCAAAACTGACAGTAAAGACATTTATAATGTTACAAAAGATTATTTTTCAAAATAAATGCTGTTCTTTTGAACTGTTTTCAACATAATCCTCATATTAGAGTGATTTCTGAAGGATCATGTGACACTGAAGACTGGAGTAATGATGCTGAAAATTCAGCTTTGATCACAGGAATAAATTATATTTTAAAATATATTCAAATACAAAACCAGTTATTTTAAATTGCAATAATATTTCAGAATTTTACTGTTTGTTTTGTATTTTTAATCAAATAAATGCAGCCTTTGTGAGCAAGAGACTTCTTAACATTAAAAATCATACCGACCCCGAACCTTTGAGCGGCAGTGTAGCGCTATAGTCTTAATCATCAAAGTTAGCTTGGTTTTTGCCATATCATCTCAATTTGGCCAAATATCGGCCAATAAATCACTAATATCAGCCCTATTCTGCATCAGGAGCTGATGGGCACATGCATCTTCATCTGTGATATGCTTCCACCTAGTGGAGGAAAATAAATCAAGAACACAACCGTCTTCATGATGTAAATCTGACACGTGCGCCCTGCAAAGACAACACAAGTAGTATGTAGTATATGAAATGAACTGCCTATAGAATCATATTGATCATATCAGTTTTCTAACAGGGTTTTTCCAATGAACGAAACCCCTGTAATGCAAAATCATTTTCTTACTCAGTATTTTTGTCTTGTTTGCTGGAACAAATATCGAAAAATTCTTAAATGATAGATTGAGAAGCAAA
>NC_138238.1:38492350-38494850 GCF_964197995.2 Scardinius erythrophthalmus
AAGAATGGTTCTCAGGAACTCTTTACACCTCTGTCGATCAATCAGTCATCTCTCAGTGAGGGTGTGTCTGTACCTGCGTACTCCTGAGGCATCATGGGCCGGTTGACGACTCTCTGAAACGCAGCGATCCAGTCCTTTTGCTCCGCCTCGGTTTCACAGGCGAACAGGAACTTTCTGTCCGGGGTTTCGATGGTGATCCCGAACTTCCAGTGTTGTCCTTGAGTCGAGGGTGGAAGACCGGACAACACCGTATAACTGTTCTCCTTACTGCCGATGAACACCTCGCCACGTGCGTACGCATCCTGGAACAGTCAATATAATATAATATAATATAATATAATATAATATAATATAATATAATATAATATAATATAATATAATATAATATAATATAATATAATATAATATAATATAATATACAGTAATATAATATACAGTAATATAATATACAGTAATATAATATACAGTAATATAATGTAATAATTAAATATAATATACAGTAATATAATATCATTAATAAAGCATATTATAAGAAAAAAATATTTACAAATATGCATTTTTAAATTTAAAAATGACTTGCTACAAAATTATATTTTATTTTATTATATAGATATATGTTAAATGTAGAAAAACACAGTACTACTAATATATTATATTAGAATTAATAAAGCAAATTCTAAAAACTGTTTCTTATTTTAAGATATACATTTTTTATTTGAATTTTTTATTATAGTAAATTTTATTTTATTTTATTACATATATTAAATGTAGTACTACAAATATAATTAATATTATATAATTAATATATAATTATATGTTTATTATTATGTTATGTAATAATATATTATTATTAATCAATTATATTATAATAAAAATAAATATATATTTTATTTTAAAATATGCAGTTTATTATACTGTAGGCCTATAGGTATATATTAAATACATTTTATTATAGGCCTATAAGTATATGTTAAATGTAGTACTACACACTACTACTAATATAAATATAATATAATATAATATAACATAATATAATATAATAAAAATGTTTAAAAAATAAATGGTATTGTATGTTTTTTATTTGTATTATATCATATTATATTATATAAGTATGTTAAATGTATTATTAACAGTTCTACTAATATAATATAATATAAACAAATATAATATAATGCAATATAGTATAATTTAACATATAATATAAATAATAAAGCATATCATAACTAAAAATGATTTACAACTGCACATTTTTTAAATAAAAGTTTTTTATTTTTATTACAGTAAATTAAAATTATATATTAACATAGTTAAACATACTGCATTTAACATAATAATATAATATAATGCAATAAAAATTTTATTATATTATTAATATAACATAATAAAATACAATGTAATTTTCTTAATTTTCTAAACTTTACATTATACACTAGCATATGTTATGAGTATGGTATACACGTGTCAAGGTTAAGAGTTACACCAGAAAAGCGTCTAAATATCAACCTCTACTCACCAAAGGGTCTTTAAAGTACATGAGTCTCCTGTCGTCCATGGTGAACCATCTTTTCTTGAAGCCCTCTGTGTGCTGAAACACACCAGACTTCAGTTTGAGTCAGTGCTAACGACAGCATTACCGAGGGAGAGCGTACAGTCAGCAACGGCTTTATTTTGTGACTGTACATTACCTGGCTTATCACTAAATAAATAAATAAGAGCATATGCAGTATTGATTTCACTTAAAAATGATGCATTGTGCAAGAAGTAAGTGTGATATGAAAATAGCATAGATCGGCAGTGTGCCGCTCACCCTCGGGCCGGTTTTCTCCATGTATCCTTCCTTCATGAAGTTCCTGGTCAGTCTGGGTACCAACTACATCACACACACACACACACACACACACACATGAAGATGCTTTCTAAACATGCACTGATTTCAAAAAGGTACAAATTGTTATTAATATAAAAAAAGATTAATACTTTATCATTTCGATTATATCATTAGTATCTGCAAAATACAGATTTAATCATCAAAATCAGCATTATTGTCTTTTTTCCCAGTTAAAATGTCTATCTATGATTCATTGAGAAGCAAAATTGTGCACTATAAGACTTGATTAAATAATCTGCATTAACTTTCTTGCATTCTGGTAAATTTATGCTTGAAAATATTCAGAATTATAAAGCTTTCAGAGATGTTGTCTGAAAATAACTCTTAATATCTTGCAATTTAGCTTCATTATTGTTTAACATAATTTAAAAACACTATAGTTCCCCCCCAGGACATAAATATGAACAGTTCAGATGCAAAAGCCTCTAAGTGCCATCTGAAATTTTCTTCTAGAATGATCATTTTTATCAAGCTCGTATTTAAATTCAATAATTTCACTTAAATGGCAATGCAGATTACCTATTAATTGTCATTTAAGTGAAATTATTGAACTTAAATATACGAGCTTGATAAAAATGATCATTCTAGAAGAAAATTTCAGATGGCACTTAG
>NC_138238.1:38499850-38504850 GCF_964197995.2 Scardinius erythrophthalmus
ATGTTTGAAGAATGATGAAATGGATGTCACGGTTGTGAATTCATTGTTTCCTCTGCGTCTCGTGTCATTGTTGTTTACATGTCTGTGAGTTTGCGGGAGTGGGCGTTGTCCCGCTCACGTGTTTGTTCAGTGCTCCAGCTGTTCGCAATCATCCCATTCCCCACCTCAGCTGTTTCACATTACCGTTCCCTATTTATACTCACTCATCTCTCCATTCCAGTGTCCATCCGTTGTTTGCTGTTCCTGCGTGTTTGTTCGTGTCGTCTTCCGGGTTGTCGTGTCTTCAGTGGATCCCTGTTGTTTCACCGCACCCGAGCACCGATCACCGAGCACCAGCACTCAGCACCGAGCACCTGACCATCGAAGTCCCTGTGTGTCCGAGTCTGAGCGTTTCCCCCTGTGTGGACCGTCCGGAGCTGATTGCTGCACGTGAGATCGCGACCGCACCCTGAGAGGAACTTTCATTCCTGAATTGTCTTATTCTGTGTTTGAGTTCCAAATAAATATTGTTCACCTGCAATTGTTTCCAGTCTTCTGTCATGACAGAACGGATGGACCAAACGATGGGAGCAGCGGGTGATTCATCTGCTTCACTGGAGGATTTCATTCGAGTATGCATCGGCCGGATGGATGCACAGGATCGCAGCCAGGGGGAGACAGGACGCGCTATCCAGACTCTGGTCACACAGGTGTCCGAGCTCACCCAGCGATTTCATCAGCTACAACCCCCCACTGCGCCAGCACCTCCAGCTGCACTTGCAGTTCCTCCCACACCACCTGTGCCTCTCTCCCAGTCGGAACCCAGACTGCCCACGCCTGAATTATACTCTGGTGAGCCGAATTTCTGCCGTCCATTTCTGACACGTTGCAGTATGCATTTCTCATTACAGCCCAGAACTTTTGAAAAGGAGGAGGCGAAAGTAGCCTTCGTTTTGACGCTACTGACTGGGAGAGCGGCGCTTTGGGGAACTGCAGTGTGGGAGAATCAAGACCAGTGCTGCTCCTCGTTCCAAGCCCTCTCGGCGGAGATGAGACGTGTCTTCGACCGAGCCGCCGAGGGGAAGGAGGCTGCCAGGGTCTTGACTGACCTACGCCAAGGAGACCGATCGGTATCTGACTATTCCATCGAGTTTAAGACCCTGGCGGCCGGGTGTCGCTGGAACGAGGAGGCGCAGTGGGACCATTTCCTGCATGGGCTGGCCGAACGTGTCCAGAGGGAGATCTACGCCCTGGACCTTCCTTCAACGCTTAATGGACTCATCGACCTGGCCCTGAGAGTGGACGCCCGTCTGTCCAGGATTGGGCAGAGAACACCCACCAACCCAGTTCAGAGTCGGAGTGAGAACCAGCGGTCCAGCGGCCTGGACACGTTCGGCTCCCACGATCCCGAGCCCATGCAGGTGGGGCGAGCTCGGCTTTCCCGGGAGGAGAAAGAAAGGCGGAGATCCCAGGGCCTCTGTCTCTATTGTGGTGGCAACGGACATTATGCCTACAGTTGTCCAGTAAAAGGCCCAGCCCGATAGTAAGTTTGAGGCTACTATCGGGTGGGATCTCCGCAGGTAAGACCTCATCCACTTCCACCATCCTCCCGGTAAGACTGAGATGGTCAACTCTGGATCACCACTGCACTGCACTCATTGACTCTGGGGCAGAAGGTAACTTTTTGGATCATCAGTTTGCACTACAATTACAGATTCCACTTCGTACACTTTCCCAGAAGATCACAGTCAACGCATTGAACGGACAGACTTTACCCACTATCTCCTTGGTTACCGAGAAACTCACACTCATCACTTCTGGAAATCATGCTGAAACTATATCATTTTACATTACGGACTCTCAACTCACACCCATAGTTTTAGGACACCCATGGCTCAGTTTACACAACCCCCGTATCGACTGGAAAAGACGGACCATCTCAGCTTGGAGCACTGAGTGTCACAATTCGTGTCTTGTGTCTGCTTGTTCTGTTGTTTCTGTCCCTGTGTTACAGGAGGAAGCGGTGGATTTATCAAACGTGCCCGAGGAGTACCGTGACCTGAGTGAAGTGTTCAGTAAGTCTAGAGCTGCTTCTCTCCCTCCGCATCGTCCCTATGACTGTGCTATAGATTTATTGCCAGGTAAGTCTCCGCCTAAGGGCAAGATTTATTCACTTTCAGTTCCTGAGAGAGAGGTTATGGAGAAATATATTTCTGATTCTCTAGCAACCGGGTTCATCCGCCCTTCCTCTTCTCCAGCGGGGGCGGGGTTCTTTTTTGTGGGGAAGAAGGACGGTTCTCTGCGACCTTGCATTGATTACCGAGGACTGAATAACATCACGGTAAAGAATACTTATCCTTTGCCGTTGATGTCTTCAGCCTTCGAGAGGTTGCAGGGAGCGTCTCTCTTCACTAAATTGGACTTGCGTAATGCTTATCATTTGGTCCGCATCAGGGAGGGGGACGAATGGAAGACTGCTTTTAACACCCCTAGGGGGCATTTTGAATATTTGGTTATGCCTTTTGGGCTTTCCAATAGTCCCGCAGTCTTCCAGGCATTAGTCAATGATGTGTTGCGAGACATGATCGATCAATTCATATATGTTTACCTGGATGACATATTGATTTTTTCTTCGTCTCTCCAGGAACATGTGCAACACGTACGACTAGTGCTTCAAAGGTTGCTAGAGAATGGGCTTTTTGTCAAGGCGGAGAAATGCGTTTTCCATGCACAGTCAGTTCCTTTCCTGGGACACATCGTGTCGTCTGAAGGTATGCTTATGGACCCTGACAAGGTTAAGGCTGTGGTAGAGTGGCCAATCCCAGATTCCCGCAAGGCCCTGCAGCGGTTTCTGGGATTCGCCAACTTCTATCGGCGTTTTATTCGCAATTTCAGCCAACTAGCCGCACCTCTGACTGCCTTGACCTCTCCCAAAACTGCGTTCAGGTGGTCAGACGCAGCTGAGGCTGCGTTTGCCAAACTCAAGAGCCGCTTTGTTTCTGCTCCTATTCTCATAGCCCCTGATGCTTCACGTCAGTTTGTGGTAGAGGTCGATGCGTCGGAGGTGGGGGTAGGTGCAGTGCTTTCACAACGTTCACCTTCAGACGACAGAATGCATCCCTGCGCGTTTTTGTCACATCGATTATCTCCTGCCGAACGTAATTATGACATTGGTAACCGGGAGTTGTTGGCAGTCAAGTTAGCTTTGGAGGAATGGCGTCACTGGTTAGAGGGTTCAGGGGTACCCTTTACAGTCTGGACTGATCACAAGAATTTGGAGTACATTAGAACCGCTAAAAGATTGAACTCCAGGCAGGCTCGGTGGGCACTTTTTTTCGGTCGTTTCGATTTTACACTTTCCTATCGTCCGGGTTCCAAAAACGTCAAACCCGATTCTTTGTCGCGTATTTTTGATCGTCCCGAACACGAAGCTACTCCTGAGCGCATTTTTCCTGAGAACCTGATTATCTCTTCGCTCACATGGGAGGTCGAATCGAAGGTCAAGAAGGCCTTAGAAGGGGTAACGCCTCCGATCCGGTGCCCACCTAACCGCTTATTTGTGCCGGAGGAATTACGATCAGACGTCGTCCAGTGGGGTCATAGTTCCAGTCTAGCTTGCCATCCAGGGGTGAGTCGTACCATATTTCTAGTTAAGCAGCGATTCTGGTGGCCCCTGATGGCTCGTGATGTTCACAATTTTGTTTTGGCTTGCTCTAGTTGTGCCACTGGTAAGTCGTCCAATCGACCCCCAGCTGGGTTACTTCAACCGCTGTCGGTGCCTTCGAGACCTTGGTCCCACATCGCTCTAGATTTTATCACCGCCCTCCCACCCTCCCAGGGTAACACGGTAGTTTTGACCGTGGTGGACCGATTCTCGAAGGCAGCCCACTTTATTCCCTTGCCCAAATTACCTTCAGCCAAGGAGACAGCGGTGGCAGTCGTTGATCACGTCTTTCGGTTACATGGCCTCCCGACAGACGTGGTCTCTGACAGGGGACCCCAGTTTGTGTCCAGATTTTGGCGAGAGTTTTGTAAATTACTGGGGGCGACGGTCAGTCTGTCCTCTGGGTTTCATCCCCAGAGCAATGGCCAAACTGAGAGAGCCAACCAAGATTTGGAAAGATCATTACGATGTTTGGTCTCCAAGAATCCCTCCTCCTGGAGCCAACAACTTTCCATGGTGGAGTACGCCCACAATACCTTACCAGTGTCATCCACGGGCCTATCTCCGTTTAAGTGTAGTGTAGGGTACCAACCACCTGTTTTTCCTAGTACTGAGTCCGAAGTCGCGGTCTCCTCCGCCCACGCCTTCATCCAGAGGTGTCACCGTACTTGGACGAGGGCCCGAGAGACTCTCCTCCAAGTGCGGGAACGCACCAAGGCCAAGGCCGATCGCCACCGGTCAAGGCCTCCCGTATACGTCGTCGGTTCCAAAGTGTGGCTTTCTACTAAGGACATTCCGCTCCGCTCCGTTTCCAATAAACTGGCACCCAAATTCATTGGCCCGTTTTCTGTCACTAAGATCATTAATCCAGTGACAGTCCGCCTCAATCTTCCTCCAGTGTACAGGAGGATTCATCCCGTTTTCCATGTGTCTAAAATTAAGCCCGTCTTTTTTGCACGCATTAATCCGCCAGCCCCGGTTCCCCCCCCGCCGCGACTCGTAGATGGGGAACCATCCTATTCGGTTCGTCGTATCCTGGATTCCAGGCGGAGGGGACGCGGATTTCAGTACTTGGTGGATTGGGAAGGTTACGGTCCGGAGGAGAGAAGTTGGGTTCCTGCTCGTGACATCCTGGATCACTCCCTTATCGATGATTACAATCGACAGGTAAGGAGTTCTGGGAATGCCGTGAGGCATTCCTAGGAGAGGGGGTACTGTCACGGTTGTGAATTCATTGTTTCCTCTGCGTCTCGTGTCATTGTTGTTTACATGTCTGTGAGTTTGCGGGAGTGGGCGTTGTCCCGCTCACGTGTTTGTTCAGTGCTCCAGCTGTTCGCAATCATCCCATTCCCCACCT
>NC_138238.1:38509850-38522350 GCF_964197995.2 Scardinius erythrophthalmus
ATGTCAGATGACCACAAGAAACAAGCAGCAAGAGTCTCAGAGCGGCACGCCTGTGTGTGTGTGTGTGTGTGTGTGCCCTCGACAGGGACCAGGGCCGGTGTGTCTGTAGTGTTGGAGTCGTACCTGCAGTCTGTGAGGGAGGGACGGTGATAAAACGGAGGAACCTGCTGCTCGTATTTGGCCTTCGCTGCTTCATTCCCCACAGAGGAGATAAACTACAGAGAGAGAGAGAGAGAGAGAGAGAGAGAGAGAGAGGGAGAGAGCATGCATGATTCACAGGCGCTTTACAATGACCTTTCATTTGTTATAACAGTGTTAGGTGTAACACAGGGTTTAAAATGTACTTTTTCACTCAATTTGGCTACAAAATGTTTTAAGTTACCGGCCATTCAGAACTTCTACTAGCCTACTAACTTCTACTACACTACCGGTCAAAAGTTTTAGATCGGAAAGATTTTTAATGTTTTTAAAGAGGTCTCTTCTGCTCACCAAGACTGCATTTATTTGATAAAAAACAATACATAAAAAAAACAGTAATATTGTGAAATATTATGACAATTTAAAATCAGCTGTTTTCTATGTGAATTTATTCCTGTGATCAAAGCTGAATGTTCAGCATCATTACTCCAGTCTTCAGTGTCACATGATCCTTCAGAAATCACTCTAATATGATGATTTGATGATCAGGAAACATTTATGATTATTATCAGTGTTGAAAACAGTTGTGTACAATTATTTTTTCTAAATTCTTTGATGAATAGAAAGTTCAAAAGAACAGTGTTTATTTAAAATAGAATATTTTCTAACATGATAAATGTCTTTACTGTCACTTTTGATCAGTTCAACTCATCCTTGATGAATAAAAGTATTGATTTATTTTATTTATTTCCCCCAAAAATAAAAATAAAATTCTTACTGACCCCAAACTTTTGAACGGTAGTGTTTAATGTTACAAAAGCTTTAGATTTCAGATAAATGCTGTTCTTTTCAACTTTCTATTCATCATAGCATGATGAAATAAAAATGTAAAAAACTGTTTTCAACATTGATAATAATCATAAATGTGTCTTGAGCATCAGATCATCATATTAGAGTGATTTCTGAAGGATCATGTGACACTGAAGACTGGAGTAATGATGCTGAACATTCAGCTTTGATCACAGGAATAAATTACACTTTACTGTATATTCACATAGAGAACTTCTATTTTACATTGTGATAATATTTCACAATATGACAGTTTTTGTTTGTATTTTTTATCAAATAAATGCAGCCTTGGTGAGCAGAAGAGACTTCTTTTAAAAACATTAAAAATCTTACCGATCTAAAACTTTTGACCGGTAGTGTATATATATATATCAGGGCTCCAGACTCACCATTTTTCCTGCCAGTACGACCAATTATTTATTTAGGTCGCGCTGGGACCACAACATTGGACTCTGGAGATCCAGTGAAGAAATCCATTGAATTCGCCTCAGAATTAATAACATAATCGCTGCGAGATCCAGTGAGAAACATTCCGATTCGGCGCAGAGTTCTCCGTTATAAACCATATATCAAACAGCGCTGACGTGGAAACAAGAGAAGCACTTATAGAAGGCTTTCAGTCCACAAATCAGAAATAGTCAAACGCTTACAAGTACTACACATCTTTTTCCAGCACTTCAAAACTATAATATCATATAAAAATGTTACTTTTAATGTGATGACCAACTCATTTTTTGCTCATCCTTCAAAGATTGTCCTAAAAGTAACAATTTTAAGATGTAGGAAAACTCTTATTTAAACACTTATTAAATAAATAAATAAATTACCATTGTAAACAGTAGGATGCTTATTGGCTTATTTCACTCGTTTTAGCTTTTTAATTAATATTAAGACATTATGAATGATAATAATTAAAGTTAATTTCATCTACACCCTAAATTAAGCTCAGTGCTTTATTGGATTTCATACGTAGATTCCTTATTCAAACAAAATCATCCTTGCTGGACAAAGTCATCCAGCATCTCCTCCCTTCCTCGTCCTTTTCAGGATATATCAATACAGTGCAAAGAACATCAAAAAATAATGTGGGATGTTAGAAAATAACAACGTCTTTTCTGTTTACCAAATGCTTTTTAATCTTCGCTTTTGCTTCAATGCAATGAACGAGCGTGCCGTTATTTGTTGCGCAGTGAGGTGTGTGTTCAAGTAAGCCAGATATGTGCAGATTCTGTGCAATACACTGTATTTAAAGGGATACTTCACTGATTAGCATTAAGCTTTGTATCAGTAGAAACCCGGTAGTATTTTGGCATGACCGTGCTTCCCTCCCTCATGTGGGACCTCTGGACCTGAGACGAGAGATTTCTGTATTGTGTGTCTGGAAAAACCTCCAATAACGCAAAAATGGTCATTTATCGCCATCAGAGGCTCTTGTGTCCCGAGGCGAGAGACTCCAGCCAGTAGGAGGAGCTGTCCTGCATGTCTTCAACCCGCCCATAGGGGGATCTCTCCATAAAACGCCGTCTTTCAGTTTCAGTCCACTAGTAGCCTAGCTGTATCATTTCTCCCGACACTGCCCACTGTAACCGGTAGGCGTGGCTTGGGAGTGTCCTCGTAGGGCAGCGAAGCAAGTGCATTCTGGGAGTTGTTGTCTTTCATCCACATGAGCCAAAAATACATTTTCTGTCTTTTCTCAGTCTAGAAGGCACCAACTTCTAAAATAATTTCACATTTCCACTACATAAATGACCCAATTTAAATACACATTCATATTTCCAGCGGTGAAATATCCCTTTAATATTTCATGATGATCAGTATTTGCGTTAGTTAAAGTTCATGCATTATTAAGATCAACAGTTGAGTTAGTTACTGCACTGTGAACTTTTACTAACTAACACGAACAAAGGTTAAAGGAGAACTTGGTAGCTTTTTTAACTTAATAAAACTGTCTAGAAATCATTTGGATGGTTAAACAACCTGTTCTGGTGATATTGGTGACTTTCCCCGCTCCCCCCAGCGTTCCCAGGCGGAAAACCAACCTTGCAACTTGTTCACTACCGTCCCGGTAAGATAGAAATTGGAAGTCTCGTGAGAAGCGAAAGCGAGAACGAGAACGAGCGCGAAACACAAATTGCTTTACGGCAATTCAACATAAACACACACGCATGTATGATGTATTACCAGATTACCCACCTCGGTAGACAAAGCTCCACACGATAGAGTTGGCTTGCTCCGATCAAAACAAACGCACATTAGCAGCTGTAGAGAGGGGCAGGAGGCTGCCGCAAGTGAGTTTTTTACGACTGTGTTGTGAAATATACGCCCCCCCACAGCTGTAGGGGGAGCTCGTGGGGAAAACATGCGACAACAAAAGGGAAAATCAGCGAAGAAGTGACTAGAGTTCGCTAGAGTTGCCGAGTTCTCCTTTAAAGGGGTGGTATAATGCCCTTTTCACAAGATGTAAAATAAGTCTCAGCCTAAGAGTAAAATAAGAGTGTGTGTGTGTGAAGTTTTAGCTCTAAATACCCCACAGATATTGTAATATAGCATGTTAAAATTGTCACTTTTTGAGGGTGAGCAAAAACACACCGTTTTGTGTCTGTCCCTTTAAATGCAAATGAGCTGCTGCTCCCGGCACAGGGGGCGGAGCTTCAAGAGCTCGTGTTCTTTTACCTCACACACACACATGCACTGAACATTTCAAAAACTTTTAGCCTTTTATGTTCAAACCGAAGTCAGACAATGATGGAGAGACTCAAGAAGAAGTGACAACATGTAGAAGCAACAGGACATTTCTGAATGGTTAGCTTATGAATGTATGTAGTTATCTTCTAGTCATTGATTAGCATATTCTGTCATGATAATCTATAAATCGTGTTCAGGGGGCGGGGTTTATGTAAATTCTAGGGTTGGTGATGTCACTAACCCGGGAGGAATGTGGTGTAGTCTCTACCAGCCGTTTGTTGTAGTCCTTAAAAAGCGATTTCTGTAAAAGCAAATATCTCCCTTTGCTCTGAACTTTGAGCGTTATAACTTTGCAGATGTTGTTTATGCTCAAACAGCAACATTACACACTAACAAAAGTCAGAAAAGTCAAATCATAATCAACCGCCCCTTTAATAATAAATGCTGTAAAAATAGTGCATTAACAGATGTCAACAAATGAGACCTTACTGTAAATATCATATTTTCATATACACTTCTGACAGATTCTGAAGAGCATGCAAATCTCACTGTATAAGTCTATAAAAATGTTTTGCCCGTTTCATCAACGCCCGAGTGAAATCGGATCTGAGCATTAGTAAGCAACCCTAATTATTCAGAACTGTAATAATAGGCGTTTTTTTAAACTGAATGCACCGTTTGCTTGTGCGCTTATCGATTATTCAGCGGTTTGATGGTTCTGTCAATCACGAGTCTGTGAAGATTATCACAAACGTCAGCTCTCTTCAGATTCCCAGGCTCATGTCGAGCACTGATGGCCTTCATCCTCAATCTCTCATGCAGGCAAAGAGCCAGTCAGTCTGTGTGTGTGTCGGGATTACAGCAGATCTGGATGGTGTTTCTGAGTAAACCTGCTGTTCCTCACCTCGATTTCTTTATCCTCGAACGCGTCCTGTTGCACAGACTTCACCCGGCTGAGACTGGGAATACTTCTGTGGATGAGTGAACATCCCTGACACACGAACACTCCGAGAGTCACCGACACCCAGTCCGGCTCTGAGGAACAACAGAGGAACAGTCTTTACAAAAACCTTTACTAATCAATTAGATGAAATATGAAGTGTAGCAACAATACAAGACATCACTTGCAAAAATATTTAGGCCTAAAATTATTTTTATTGCATATAAATTTTCAGTAACACTTTAGTTTAGGGTCCGATTCTCACTATTGCTTATTATCATGCATATCACTAGGATATTGGCTGTAAAATAGCACGTATATTAATCTGCATGAGCATATTCTACATCCCTTAATCCTACAATACCTAAACTTAACAACTTAACAAGGTTAACAACATAACCTTATAACTATTAATAATCAGTAATTATGAGTTTATTGAGGCAAAAGTCGTAGTTAATAGTGAGAATTGGATCCTAAAGTGTGACCATAATGTCCGGCCAGAAAGGATGTTGCACAATTTGTCATGTTTCATTGCAATTATTATCACAAATAAAAAACTGATTCCATGCACAACTATGCGATATGCTTACAAAATATTTTTTCATAATTTTTGAATGAAAGCCAGACATCACTTTTGGCCAATCTTAGATTCAGTAAATGGTATTTTTTAGAGCTAGGGAAGAAGATTAATAAGATTAATAGCAACACAAGACTCCAGTACTGGAACATCATCACTCGCAAAAATATTTAGGCCTAAAATTATTTTTATTGCATATAAAATTTCGGTATCGCTTTAGTTTAGGGTCCAATTCTCACTATTAACTAGTTGCTTATTATCATGCATATTACTAGGATATTGGCTATTAGTACTTATAAATCACATTTTAATCTGCATGACCATATTATACATCCCTTAATTTAACAACTAAACTTAACAACTATTAATAAGCAGTAATTGTGAGTTTATTGAGACAAAAGTCTTAGTTAACAGTGAGAATTGGATCCTAAACTAAAGTGTGACCAACATTTCCATCCATTTGGATTAGACTGTTTTAACATAAACAAACTAATAAGCTTAACATGATGAATATTTGTCAGTCATGCATAAATACAACGGGTAAGATTTCTGCAATAATAGAAATAACTGAATGTGTTTTACATACTCAATAACCAGGTTTATGTATTTTATCATCAATAAACCCAATTTGTTTTAATCTCATACATTTTAACTAACTGAATATTGCTTGTTTCACAGCTAGCCATGCTCATACTCTTTAACTAAATACATTTTACTTTAAACTTTATTCCGGTAAAGGTCATAGCTAAAAAGGTAATTTTCCACCAATTTGCACTGTCAAAATTATATGATCATTAAGTTGTGACAACATATGTTTTTACATTGCTTTAACTCATTAAAATAAGTTAAGCAATTTTCAACTTTTTTATGTTATACAAGATTCAACACATTTTTTAAGTCAGTTTAATGTAATTAAAGTTGAAATAACTATAATATCCTGGTTGATTGCACTTAAAAAAACAAAATTCAGAGTCGGTTGCACTAATTTTATCCTTGCATATTTTGGATAGTATGCAAATTAGCACACTGACAGACAGTAATATCATTGCTATACCATTTACTTTTAAAACATTTATCCATATGCAGTTGTTGGGACCGTTAATGGAGGCCAAAATACTGAAGACTGCAGAAAACAACTGGTTATAAAGTAGGACTGTGTGTTTCTGTTCCTATCATGGTTAATGATGAGGTCGACTTAGAGGCTTTATAAACTGCATGTACAAACCACAGAGGTTACTATAATAATTATACCGTTAGTCTATGCTGAAATGTCAAACACAAGCGAACCCACAATAAGAGTGCGACAGAAAGTCACACATACACACCCTGTTTGATCACACACACACACACTGACAGACTCTTCACACAACCGCTCATTTGAGTCTCGATCTGTGTGAGTTTGACACACTTCAGGTGTGAGTGTTGCTAAACGCTGAGCTGTAAACCCCGAAGGCACAAGAGTTTCGGCTGTCGACTGACAAAACAGGCATGAACTGAAAGTCAGGTTCTTTGACTTCTTAAAGTGACACAATCCATGAGAAACTGTGAGTATCACACACTGCGTAGGATGAAACAGTGCAGTTATTGTTTGAAGGAGAAAGAGGGGCGATTGGAGAGACAGAGAGAAGGAGAGCGAGATACAGAGGCTTGTGACCAAATGAAATGGACTTTGTTTTGTCTTTTACCCACTTTGAGTTCTTGGTTGGCGTGTTATCTGATCGAGGTGTGGCTCTCTGCAACCAGAATACACACTTTTGTGCTCATAAAGTAACTCTTCATGTTACACAACACATACATGAGCGCAAAAGTGCGGATTAATTATTATTCACCGTGATAATTTACTCGTTACAAACCTGTATGACTCTCTTTCTTTCGTGAAACACAAAATTAGACATTTTGAAGAATGTCCAGGTTGCTCTTTTACCATGCAATTTACTTGCAAGCTTCAAAACGGACACAAAAGCACCATAAAATAACAACTTTATTCACTATCAATAAATGAGGATCAAAGTTTTTCAAGCAATGAACAATAAAAAACATTGCCAGCCAATCAGAATGAATCCTGCTTTAAGGAGTTAATGACAAAACTGCATTGCGCTTATAATAAACCGAACGTTGTCGTCATGTTGGTGAGGATGCTAGTATAGTTATTAATTCAGTTATCTTTATAGTTATCATTCTCAGTGTGAACAGGCTTTAAATCAGATTCATGCATTACTCTTTTGTGAAAAATCAAATGGATCAATGACATAAACCAGACTGAAAATAATTCAACACTTAAAGCCTATATAAGTATTTTTAATGCATTAATTATGCCTTGTTCTGCACCTTATAATGCATTGTATGATCTCATAAATTATTGTAACCACAGTTTTATAATGCTTTATAGTAATGCTATTCATTGTTACACCTTTAGAAAGCATAATGCATTGAAACACGTGACAAAACAACCGATTTCAGATGCAATCTGCGAATATTATAATGCATTTTAACTTTGGTTACAATGATTTATGCAAATATATAATGCATTATATAACGCATTGGTTCCCAAAATTTCTTCTTTTGTGTTCCACAGAAAAAAAAGTCATTATTTTTTGACTAACTAATCTTTGTTTTTATTTATTTCAGTCATTGAATTGAACTTGAATGTGCTTCACATGATCATTAACTGCACTAAACAAACCTCCAAATGTGTTTTGACTGTTCAGACACACACAGAAAAACACATTTTGGACTGGTTTGTATCTGATCAGTGTCCGGTTGCATGAACTGCTCAGACTAGTCTTACAGGTTAGTCGTGTTATGTTTAATTCTTCAACACTGGTTATATGTCAGCTCACTCAGCTGCATAAAAAAGTAGATTGGTTTTGAATCTGAACAGTAAGACTGATTACCCTGTGACTAACCGCTAGTTGGCCAGACTAGTTATCAAGTCACAGTCTTAACATGATGACTGTGTTTATGCAACTGTCCACAGATTGCGAGTGGAAAGATGTTAAAGCTGGTGTAATGATGGATGATTTGCATGTCTCAGATGGCAGTGCATTGCAACGCTCACTGAGAGAACAAAAGTGAGAAGGCGTATATCGTGTGGTAGACCAGAGATTGAGTGCACTGGGTCAACGGCTATTCACTGCAAGAAGCGTCTCTCAGACCACTGGTTTCTCAATATAGATCGTACGTGTTGCTGTGAGGCTTCAGTTATTCTGGGTACACGCCACATTTCTGAAAGATTTGATGTCGTCCTATATTTATATATATATGTGTAAGTGTGCATAAAGGCAAAAAGTGTTTGTGATGTGAAAAAGTGTTTGTACAGAGAGAGAGATCACAATCAGTACAGTCTAACTTGGCAAACAAAAATTAAATAAATAAAATCAATGATGATGAATGTGATAATAAGAGATTCCTATGACATTTTGATGCTTTTCACAATTTTTGTGAAGTTTATATCGCCCTGTGTTCATACAATGGACCGTGATATTCTTCTCAGTCGTCTATAGTGTGTGTTGGGCATGCGGGAGACGAAGCTTTTCATCCTATCTAAAAGAAAGGACGTTCTCTGTGAATCTATGCAACTTTTCTTCTACTTCGTCTATAATGTGGTGTCCCTCAGGGGTCAGTCTTAGGACCCTTGCTATTTTCACTGTACATGCTTGCCCTGAGCCTTATTTTTCAGAAATACAGCATATCTTATCAGTGTTACGCTGACGATTCACACTTTTATTATACAGTGAGCGTAGACAGGAATTGTTACATTTAAATTAACCGTCTGTAAAGCATTTGGGGTCAACTTCTGTTGTTTTCAAAGGGATGGTTCGGAGTAAAATCAATCTAGGGTCCTTTGCACCATGACCTCGAGCCAAACACCCCCCCAGAAGCCTTTATTTCCTTGGTTGAACATTATTAAAGTTAGAGCTTATTTAGAGATATCTTAGTGCAGGCGCTACTGGATCCAAGGCTGTATCTGGTAAATTACCGCACTAATAATGCCCAGAATGGACCAAACTTCTACAGTAGCACAAATAGGTTCTGTATTTGAGGCATTGGGAAGTTTGTAAGTACATCAGGAGTTTATTTATATAAATAACACTTGCCTGACGGCTAATGCTACCGCTAACCCGGACGTCGACGTCACTTCCGTGGTTTAGGAAAAGCACGTAAAAGTCCTCCAGAAAGCAATGCATAAGGATGATGTGTAACGAAGAATTAGAATTTTTCCCGAAGTGTTGACAACTTAGTGTTAACTAATAATTGTTGTAAACTGGTACTACCAACAAAATATTAGTGCATTCCTGGAACTGGGCATCGTTACACTACATCCTTATGCATCGCTTTCTGCAGGACTTTTACAGGAATTTCCCAAATCACGGAAGTGACGTCGACGTCCGGGTTAGTGGTAGCATTAGCCATCAGGCAAGTGTTATTTAGATAAACTCCTGATGTACTTACAAACTTTCCAATGCCTCGTTTTGGATTGATTTTACTCCGAATGTGCTATAGAAATAGAGGTTGACTCGACTTAATAATGCCCTACATATTCGGATAAAGTTCGACATTTTATATAAAGAGCTGGGCAATAATAATATAGTGATATTTTGCAAGATTGCTAGGTAGTTTAAAATGTCCTAATCCTACGTCTTTATGATATTATTGGATATTTATTTATTTATTTATGCTGATCACAAAATTAATAGCATATAGTCTAAGTTTAATATTTAGGGATTTTGGTCAATCCCTAACCCTGAAGGCGTGGTCACGATTACCTCGGCAAAGTTTCGCCTACGAAATCCAGTAATTTCAACATAAATCCTCACAGTCGGGAGAGTGAAATAGATTCCCATGCAGATTTGTCCACGTTGACGACAGAAGCTGCTTTCCTGACTGACAGTTTCTTTGTATTGTCAATTTCATTGAGATTTCGCCACACCTCAACACTGTAAACCCGAATAAGTTAGCAGAACTCAAAACATTTAAGGCAATCAATTGCCTCAATTTTTTAAGTTTTGAAATTCAAAGATTAAGTAAGCAGAACTGGCAGATTTTAAGTTTGTACTTAAACATTTCAAGTTAAGAACAATTAGTGAACAAACTCCATCGGACACCTGCAGGTGATAGGGTGCGTAGGATAACAAGACCAATTAGGTTGGTCGTTTCTGCAGATAAGGAACTGATGAAGGTCGTGTGACCGAAGCGTTGTGTTAATAAATATTCATTTTAATTGCAAGTTAAGAACAATTAAAATCAGAGTTCACTAATTCACACATTTAACTTAAAACCTTCATGTATTATCAATGTGAACACTTTCATTAGTAACTTATAGTTTTAATAAGCTAGTTTGCTAACATACTATTATGTTATCATGCTAACAATAGTATGTTAAACAGCACTTGCTGCATGAGTGCAACAATATAAAGATTTTATTTGCTCTCAAATCAAGCCGCATGCACCGCTTGTCACCATGATGGTAACTATCCTAAAACCAACATTAACAGAAATTCTTCTAAATTAGCATAACAAAACATTAATCAATACTCAATATCCCTCTTAACATTAATCTTGCACAAAAAAAAACACATTATATTACGCTTAATTTTAGCATTTACTCTCCCATTCAAGTGCCATCTGCAAAGCATGCTGGGAAATAGACATCCCAGCCATTTCAGTTAAACTTAAGTTTGTTTAAATTTAAAAATTAATCATTTCATAAAACTCAAAACAATGAAACAGTTCAGTTTACTTAAAATATAACAGTTCTGTGAACGTGAAAGAAGAAGAAAGTGTTAATACTCATAAAAGTTAATTTGACTGAACTAATTAGTTTAATTTAAGTTTGTCCTACTCAAACTAATTAAGTATTTTGAGCGTTGGGGTGTGAGAAATAGCAAAAGTGATTCTTGCCGGCTTCAGCTCAAGGCACAGTTTGAATGTTCTCTATTTTAAGGAATTGTATTTACTATTTCACAATTATGTCTGTGAAAACCCTCCCATGATGCTCTCTGTCTGTCAAACTGAGCATGACTTGTAGCCTTTTAGTTTGATGTAATAACAGAAATAACCAGTTCCTGACATCAGGGTAAATATTAACTAAAACAGAAAACATAAAAAACATTTTTCATTACTTGAATTGAAATATTTATAAAAAAAAAAAAAACTTGTAACCTTTCAAGTAGCAGCCAAAACAACTTTTCTCAGTTTTGTTTAATTTAAGCTGAAGTATTAAAATAACTTAAAATACTTCAAATTTAAAATAAATTTTAAAAACTGATGAAAATAGCAAAAACACACAACAAAATTACATAAATTACAAAAAATCTAAACAGAATATATATATATATAACAAAAACAAAATTACTCAATAAAGAAATGAAAACTGAAAATATAAAAATCAAATCTAATTCATAATATTAACAAAAACTATACAAGTATATCAGTGATACTTGCTGTCAAATCGATTTACCACATCTAACATAAACGTTTGTAAATATGTGTGAGTATACAAAATTACTTAAATTACAAAAAATAAAAAATCAGAATATATATATACAATACATTTATATACAACAAGGCTATTATCATTAACTAAAACTTATTACTTAAAATAAAATAAACATCAATTGAAATAAAAGTTGAAGTAATAAAATAACTAAAACTAAATAAACTAAAACAAAAAAAATTCAATGTAATTGGAATAAAAATGTCAAAAACAAAATTATTTAAAAAGAAAAAAGAAAATATAAAAATAAAATGTAATTCATAATATTAACAAAAACTTGTATATCAGTGATTCTTGCTGTCAAATCGATTTATCGCATCTAACATACAAGTTTGTAAATATGTGTGTATACATAAGTATATATTATTTTTAAGTAAGATGTGATTCATTGATTTGACAACACTAACAATAACTCATGCTCATGTGCATCTGTAGGGGTTTTGGGGGAAATCTGTCTTCCATCACTCAACACACACGCCTGCTCACACACACACATAACGAAAGTGAGGAAAACAGAAGTGTGGAGGCTGTCGTCTACCTTTCACCCTATTCATCCTGAATCATCTGAAGTGTGTGTGTGTGTGTGTGTGTGTGTGTGTGTGTGTGCCATGTGTCATTCGCTGGTGTGTGTGATGCTGTTTTCCTCCGGCCTGCAGTCGTAATACAGTCACACAACGGGCTGACATCCAGCGCTGGGCAGAAATCCCAGAAATCTCTCGTGAGAGTCACCGTATTATTACTGCTTTAATAGGACAGTGTGTATGCAAGCCTGTGCGTTTGTGTGTGTGATACTGTACTGAAAAGCTGCAATGCAG
>NC_138238.1:38527350-38552350 GCF_964197995.2 Scardinius erythrophthalmus
CTAAACGCACCACAAACCCATGTTTAACGCCTTTGCAAACAACGTGTGTGACTCAGTGCTGTGTGTCACCAAACCAGCACTGTACAAGCCTTTAGTTTTGGGTCTGGGGGTGTGATTGGCTGAGAACAGATCAGTGTGTGTGTGTGTGTGTGTGTGTGTGTGTGTGTGTGTGTGTGTGTGTGTGTGTGTGTGTGTGTGTGTGTGTGTGTGTGTGTGTCCAGCACAGTCTCATCAAATAACATGAACACATGACTGATCCTGAAACATGTATTTTCCCTGTGAGGCTCAGAGTGATGACATGTGACTGTGACGTCATGATAACACACACACACCGAGTCACTTTAATGACACTGCAGAATCCCCGATAACATGAGGTCACTAACACAACGTGTGTTTAGCCACTCACACACATTTATTGCTATGGCTTTTAAAATATACACAGCAATTATGAATATAATAAACAATAAATAGTTTATAAATCAATTAAAATACTATACAATAAATAATAATAATAACATAATTAAATATATACAAATGTAATGCATTATATTATATATGTTATATAATACATTATTACACATAATATATGCTATATACAAATATAATATAACTTAACTTTATATATATAATATTATTGCAATTCACTAATTAAAATTTTAATAATAAATAACAAATATAAAATTAAAAGTATTTAATAGATTGAAAAAAAACATTAACTATATAAAAATGTTATTTAAATTATATTACTATATATAATATATGCTCTATATGTATAAATACAAATTAAAATATGGACTATATAAAATATAATGCTATTTTATTATATTAAATTAATATGTACGCTGTATATTATACTATTGTAACTTAACGTACTAAATCACTTATATCTCATTTTTATTTTAATAATATAATGACATTATAATATACTTAATTAAACTTAAAATAACAGACAACAAATAAAAATTAAAACAAATTTCACAAATCGATTTAAAATATAAACTATGTAAACATAGTATGTATTATTACATTATATAGGCTATATTTTTATATATCATAACATAACTTACTGTATCATACATCTAATTCTTATTTTAATAATAGACTACAATAAAATATATGTAATTAAAAATGCAATAATAAATAACAAATGTAAATATTACATATTTTATTATTAGGACAACATTATGGGTTATATATATATATATAAATATATAATGTTGTCCTAATAATAAAATATGTAATATTTACATTTGTTATTTATTTATTAATTTTAGCCAATTAAATATTTAAAGTGTAGCCTGTGTGTCAGGCGTTCTCACTCAGGGCCTCACAGCAGACGCAGGACCACACACACACACACACACACACACACACACACACAGTCACACACCCTAAACCTACCCATCACACACACACACACACACACACACACACACACACACACACACCCTAAACCTATCCATCACACACACACACACACACACACACAGACAGGTGTGTTGCCGGGTTCAGGTCTGGTTTGATCAGGTGAGTGTCTCTCTCTCTCTCTCTCTCTCTCTCTCCCTCTCTCTCGCTCTCTCTCTCTCTCTCTCTCTCTCTCTCTCTCTCTCTCACACACACACACACACACACACACTCTCACCTGCAGCACCGCAGTCCGCGCATCTGTCGTTCCCGGCGCGCTCCCGGAGCTCGCGCAGATCGCGGCTGTTGCGCTCGGGCTCGTTCGCCATGACGTGCGTCTCCGAGGATCGATACAGTCTCCGGTACAGTCTCTCTATCGCGGGCAGGAAACGACGAATGAATGAAAACCTTCAGATAACCTCGAAATAACCGCGAGCTCGACTACTGATGGAGCCCGAGGCGGTGTGTCCACTCAGCGGTGGCAGAGGAATATAGTGTACTTCTCTTCCTCTTTGTGTTTGCGCTCAGGGTTCTGGCGGTAGAGAGAGAGAGAGAGAGAGAGAGAGAGAGAGAGAGAGAGAGAGAGAGAGAGAGAGAGAGAGAGAGAGAGAGAGAGAGAGAAAGAGAGAGAGAGAGAGAGAGAAAGAGAGATCCTTTTCTTTCTCTCTAGAGAATTTATCAGCGTCTTATCGGTTCCCTCCCTCCTTATTCGACTAGAAACACAGCGACACCTAGCGGCGACTTGAGGAATCACTCGCACTCAGAACATTTCACTTCTATAAAAACATGTATGATCAATAATAAGTTATGACAGCATATGTTTTTACATTGTTTTAACTCATCAAAATTAGTTAATACATTTTCAACTTTTTTTATACAAGATTCAGCTCATTTGTGTAGCCTAAGCCAGTTTAATATAATTTAAGTTGAAATTACTTAAATATTCAAGTTGATTGTACTTAAAAGTTTAACTTTTTTACAGTAGTTTTTTTGTTCAATTCATTTATTTAAATTAAACCAATTATTTTTTATTTAATCCAATTAATTAATTATTTTAATCAATTATTTATTTATTTTTAATAAAATGTAAATATTTATTATTTATTTAAATAAAATGTTACTTATTTATTTAAGCAATTCATTTAAATTAAACCAAATTATTTTCATTTTAATCCACTTTAATCCACATATATATATATATATATATATATATATATATAATTAATTCATTCAAATTAAAAAACTTTTATTTGAATCAAATCTAGTTAGTTACTTAGTTAGTTTAATATTAATTTTATTATTTATTTATTTTTACAATTTTGTTTACAGTGTTTTTCTCTAAACGTTTCCACTAACCTCAGCACTGAAAATCAGAATTAGCAGAATTCCTGGTGAAAAAATTACAATACCCATGATCCTGCAAACCATCTCCACAAATCAGAATGGTAACAAAACCAGTTACGCAGTTATGAAGCACTGCAAATAACATAATTATTTAAATTGTCACATATTTAGAAACAAGTAGTTTGAGAGTGTAGTTTGCAATGCTTCATGGGAGGGGGCAGTTCTTTTGGGGCAATTTGCATATTTCGATTCTCTGATTGGTGGAGAGTTTTCGCAGAATCGTGGGTAATGTAGTTTTTCACCAGGAATTTTGTCATTAAACATAAACATTTCCCCCTTCATGATAGCAACATTCTGTAACAACTGTACAAAGATAAATAAAAATATGGGATCATTAAAGTGTCATTCTCGCCTGATTTTAATCTAATCAAATAAAATCATCTGACAAATGGCTAATCAATATGATCTGAGTTGTGTAAAAACACTGAAAAGTCAGAAAATCCCAAACAAATGTGTCCAATATGCTGGGCGCTTGAATTAAGGAGGATATTATAAGCGTGTGTATTTATTTAAGTGTGGTTTATGAACAAGAAGGTCTTTATATGTCGTGAATGCTCGACGAATGCGACCAAAACAATCCCTCGTGCTGTTATTGAGAGTGAAAGCGGCCAATCACCAGCGGCTTTTCAAATGCCACGCCCATTAGTGCAAGTTTGAGCCAATCAGACACAGTTCTCGAGCAGTGGGCTCGTACCAAGCGAGGCAGACGTTTTCTTTAACCAATAAGATTCTTCATGGCTCTATGACGTATGCGCCTCACGTCAGCTTGTTTTGCTCAAACGGAATACTGTGCATGTCAGTAACTGGACATTGTTAATCGAGCATGTAATAATAATGACCTTAAAAATAATAATTAAGTTGCTCAACATGTAATTTTCTTTGAAAGCAAAATTGCGACAGTTTATGGACATACACCAGACAAACGTCTTTTGAGTCGTTGCGTAGTGGGACGTTTTTAGGATGATCGAACCGATCCCAGAGTTCGGAACTGGAGAGAAGATTCGAAGACTCGGTTCTGATGGATCTCCGGATCTCCAGAGACTCTCATGCGCTTCCTTCAACCAGGACACGACGTGAGCGCGCATATGAATCCTCTCGGGATCCGTATGTTGTTAAAAACTTGACGAGTTTCCCAAAACGGGTCTCGGTGATCATGGCGTTTTATTTGTACAGTTATTATTAGTCTATGCCAGATCACAAACATGACATCTATTTAACCCTAACATCTATCTATCTATCTATCTATCTATCTATCTATCTATCTATCTATCTATCTATCTATCTATCTATCTATCTATCTATCTATCTATCTATCTATCTATCTATCTATCTATCTATCTAATTCAATTCAATTCAAAATTGCTTTATTGGCATGACTGTACATGTTACAATATTGCCAAAGCTTGGAACACATAGAATAATTATACAGTATAAAATTATAAAGTACAAAAAAATAGAATATTATAACATAACTTAAATCTAAATGAACAACTTAAATTAATTGTACAAATTAACAGTGAAACAAATTATAATATCTGTGAACGTTTTACTATCTATCTATCTATCTATCTATCTATCTATCTATCTATCTATCTATCTATCTATCTATCTATCTTCATTCTCTCTCTCTCTCTCTCTCTCTCTCTCTCTCTCTCTCTCTCTCTCTCTCTCTCTCTCTCTCTCTCTCTCTCTCTCTCTCTCTCTCTCTCTCTCTCTCTCTCTCTCTCTCTCTCTCTCTCTCTCTCTCTCTCTCTCTCTCTCTCTCTCTCTCTCTCTCAGGTCTTTGGCTGTCGGTGGTATGAATGGCTACCGGCTCTTCTCTCTGTCTTCTGTTGACAGAATGGATTGCATTCATCAAGGAGGTATATATAAAACTCCTTTAAAATTTCATCCCAAACATTTGTCCACAGAGCCATCCCATTTTGGGAAGTTTGTAAAATAAACAGAAGCGAGGCAAGGGTCAGGTCATCTTAGACCCGAAACATGAAGTGTTCAAACAAGTGTTCATCACAACCAGAGATAAATGAATCGTGGTTCTGTAACCCAGTCACATCTGGAGGGTTCATATCTGAACACATACTTATTTTTATTACTGCTACTGTCCAGGTTTGAAAATAATAACAGTCATCAAATCTTATATTTCCTCTCTTACCGAGCCTCAAAGCCATACATTCATAAATCTCTCTATCATGATGTATTTTGATTAATTGTACAAGGCTGTTTTGAAACAATCATATCCGTGTTATTTAAGAATCTATGAAATACTGTTATAGTTTTTATTAATATTTGGAATAAATTAAAAAATTTTATTGTGTGTGTGTTTGTGTGTGTGTATATATCGGTATATACTATATAAGAGAGCCGTCAAGTCGATTAATCACACCTAACATAAGTTTGTGTTTATATAATATATGTGTGTGTATGTATGTATGTATATATATATATATATATACAGTGAGGAAAATAAGTATTTGAACACCCTGCAATTTTGCAAGTTCTCCCACTTGGAAATCTTGGAGGGGTCTGAAATTGTCATCGTAGTAGGTGCATGTCCACTGTGAGAGACATAATCTAAAAAAAAAAAAAATCCAGAAATCACAATATATGATTTTTTAACTATTTATTTGTATGATACAGCTGCAAATAAGTATTTCAACACCTGTCTATCAGCTAGAATTCTGACCCTCAAAGACCTGTTAGGCCCTGATCACACCTGACGCGTTTTTCAGGTTCGAAAACGCGAGGTGCACTGCACTTACCATCACACAGAACGAGCAGTGTGCTGCGTTTTTTTATGTTGCTAGGCAACCACTGAAACAGCTGTCCTGTCAGTCAAGTAAACGTCAAATCTGCCTTTTATTACTTTTATTTACTTTCTGTTAACATTGTGATAGTTACGGTTCGTGGAGTCGTTAAGCTCCTGGTAACCCGCGAGAGCACCACAAGTTTATCCTCCATCATCGCACACTCCGGGCGTTCAATCAACTGTAGCTTTCATCACTAAAACGGAAGGCCCGCCTCTCCATTCACTCGATTGGACAGTGGAAAAAAACGCGATGACGTCGGGCGCTTTTTCCGAGTTGCTTTTTTTTTTCAACTTCAAAAACGCGAGGCGCAGCAGGCGGTAAAACGCGTGGCGCAGAAGGCGCATAAACAGCGCGCAGAACGCTCGCTGCCATAGGAAACCAATTGAAAACAGGCGCCTCTCACTGCAAAAAACGCGTCAGGTGTGATCGGGGCCTTAGTCTGCCTTTAAAATGTCCACCTCCACTCCATTTATTATCCTTAATTAGATGCACCTGTTTGAGGTCGTTAGCTGCATAAAGACACCTGTCCACCCCATACAATCAGTAAGAATCCAACTACTAACATGGCCAAGACCAAAGAGCTGTCCAAAGACACTAGAGACAAAATTGTACACCTCCACAAGGCTGGAAAGGGCTACGGGGAAATTGCCAAGCAGCTTGGTGAAAAAAGGTCCACTGTTGGAGCAATCACTAGAAAATGGAAGAAGCTAAACATGACTGTCAATCTCCCTCGGACTGGGGCTCCATGCAAGATCTCACCTCGTGGGGTCTCAATGATCCTAAGAAAGGTGAGAAATCAGCCCAGAACTACACGGGAGGAGCTGGTCAATGACCTGAAAAGAGCTGGGACCACCGTTTCCAAGGTTACTGTTGGTAATACACTAAGACGTCATGGTTTGAAATCATGCATGGCACGGAAGGTTCCCCTGCTTAAACCAGCACATGTCAAGGCCCGTCTTAAGTTTGCCAATGACCATTTGGATGATCCAGAGGAGTCATGGGAGAAAGTCATGTGGTCAGATGAGACCAAAATAGAACTTTTTGGTCATAATTCCACTAAACGTGTTTGGAGGAAGAAGAATGATGAGTACCATCCCAAGAACACCATCCCTACTGTGAAGCATGGGGGGGGGGTGGTAGCATCATGCTTTGGGGGTGTTTTTCTGCACATGGGACAGGGCGACTGCACTGTATTAAGGAGAGGATGACCGGGGCCATGTATTGCGAGATTTTGGGGAACAACCTCCTTCCCTTAGTTAGAGCATTGAAGATGGGTCGAGGCTGGGTCTTAATGACCCGAAGCACACAGCCAGGATAACCAAGGAGTGGCTCTGTAAGAAGCATATCAAGGTTCTGGCGTGGCCTAGCCAGTTTCCAGACCTAAACCCAATAGAGAATCTTTGGAGGGAGCTCAAACTCCGTGTTTCTCAGCGACAGCCCAGAAACCTGAACTGATCTAGAGAAGATCTGTGTGGAGGAGTGGGCCAAAATCCCTCCTGCAGTGTGTGCAAACCTGGTGAAAAACTACAGGAAACGTTTGACCTCTGTAATTGCAAACAAAGGCTACTGTACCAAATATTAACATTGATTTTCTCAGGTGTTCAAATACTTATTTACAGCTGTATCATACAAATAAATAGTTAAAAAATCATACATTGTGATTTCTGGATTTTTTTTTTTAGATTATGTCTCTCACAGTGGACATGCACCTACGATGACAATTTCAGACCCCTCCATGATTTCCAAGTGGAAGAACTTGCAAAATAGCAGGGTGTTCAAATACTTATTTTCCTCACTGTATATACATATTATATATACTGTATAATTGTATACTTAAATATATAATATACATACATTATATACATATATGTATATTATATTAATCACGATTAATCAATTTGACAGCTTTAATTTACATTTTTTAAATCATGTTTAATCAATTTGGTTGTTACTGTCATTTTATTAATTTTATATTTTGTTTTTGTAATTTGTCTAAATAGTTTTTATTTATTTTTATTTATTATTTTTATTTAAAATGTTATTTTATTTCAGTTAATTTCTATTTATTTAAAGTAATGATAAAATGCTTTTCATGGTTTTAGTTTGAGTTAACCATAATAACACAGAACTGTATAGATAAAAAGTATTTGGAAACATTAAGGTTGTCAAACGTAACAGACCAGGATTCATTTAATTGCAAAAGCCACATAGTTGAATATTTTGTATGTAAGTGCAATGCCATTCATTCACTTTGCATCTTCTGTGTAATGTTGAATCTCAGTGTGTAACGCTGTATGTGTCACTGCCTGTGTCTTGTGTGTGTGTGTGTGTGTGTGTGTGTGATCAGAGGAAAGCCCGGACGTGTGTGTTGCGGAGCGGCTCTTCTCCAGCAGTCTGATGGTGATCGTGAGCAGATCTACACCGTTCAGGATGAACATCTACCACTTCAAGAAGGGCACAGAGATCTGTAACTACAGCTACTCCAGCAACATCCTCGCCGTCAGACTCAACCGGCAGGTGAGACACACACACACACACACACCATTCAAAACTCGTTACACTCAACACACACACACACCATTCAAAACTCGTTACACTCAACACACAGACCATTATCATACCATATCGTTACACTCAACAAATTAATACTTCTATCCAACAGAGACACATTCAAAGTGAGAGTAAAGACACTTAATGATTTTTGATGTTTCAAATAAATGCTGTTCTTTTGAGCTTTCTATTCATCAAAATATCCTGAAAAATAAAATGTATCACAATTTCCTGTTTTCAACATTGATAATAATAGTAAATGTTTCTTGAGCATCGAATCATCATATTAGAGTGATTTCTGAAGGATCATGTGACTCTGAAGACTGGAGTAATGATGCTGAAAATTCAGCTTTGTTCACAGGAATAAATTACATTTGACGATATATTCACATAGAAACAGTTGTTTTAAATTGTAATAATATATCACAATTTTACTGAATTTTTCATCAGATAAATGCATTTTCTCGAGTATTCCGAACGTTTATATTTCCTTCTTTCAGAGACTGGTGGTTTGTTTGGAGGAGGCTCTGTACATCCATAATATCAAGGACATGAAGCTCCTGAAGTCCGTCCTCCACACGCCACCGAACCCCAAAGGTGCTCACAGCTCAAGTACACCTCTGAGTTATTACCGTAATCACACCTAAAAACCTGCTTTCTTTAATGCTTTCCATCTGTCAGGTCTCTGCGCTTTATCTGTTAATCATTCCAACTCATACCTGGCCTATCCTGGGAGCTTCACTGCGGGAGAAATCACTCTGTATGATGCTGGGAATCTGGTAAGTACGGCAGCGTGTTTACGCCACAGAGTGAAAAATAAAAAAGGTAATAGAGACTTTTTATATATGAGATATATAAAGTCGTAATTGCGAGTTATAAACTCACAATTCTGAGAAAAAAATGTTTCCTTAGAATTGGACTTTATAACTCGCAGTTCTGTGAAAAGATGTCAGAATTGCGAGATATAAAGTCGCAATTGTGAGAAAAAACGTCTAAAAATGATTTTTTCGATTATTAAAATCAGTTTTTCTCGATTGTTTACACACATTTTCTGAAAGCATGCCTCATATTCTCAGAACTCTACACACAAATCCAAAAAACACACACACAATGGGCAAAACCCCTCAATTCTCCTGCAAAATGAAACTTTACATTCAAAACAATGTTATTTCTTCTCAAAATGGTATTTTGTTTTCAAATGACACACACAAACCATCATATGAATAGACATTTATAAGAACCAGTTGAACACTGATATGCTCAGTGTAAAACACTATGATGAATGGAAAACACTTCTTCTCCATTCATCATAATGACTTAGGCCTTTTTTGGTTCAGTGTTACACTTTCTACAGACAGTACATACATAAGTGTGTTGTAAAATATCTGAGAATATTGTTTTTATACTCAGAACACACAAATACACGGTAACAAATATATTTTATTTTTCCCACAAAAACAATATACACAGTGTACATCCCAACCAACACAAAGTAGGACATACAGTGGTCTACATACAGAACAACAGAAGAATTGACTGTATACAGTTACAGTAATAAAAAAAAAATCTAATGTTGGCATCCATTGCTCCATTGAAGAGCTCACCTGTTGAAGAGCTCACCTGTTGAAGAGCTCACCTGTTGAAGAGCTCACCTGTTGAAGAGCTCACCTGTTGAAGAGCTCACCTGTTGAAGAGCTGACCTGTTGAAGAGCTCACCTGTTGAAGAGTTCACCTGTTGAAGAGCTCACCTGTTGAAGAGCTCACCTGTTGAAGAGCTCACCTGTTGAAGAGCTCACCTGTTGAAGAGCTCACCTGTTGAAGAGCTCGCCTGTTGAAGAGCTCACCTGTTGAAGAGCTCACCTGTTGAAGAGCTCACCTGTTGAAGAGCTGACCTGTTGAAGAGCTCACCTGTTGAAGAGTTCACCTGTTGAAGAGCTCACCTGTTGAAGAGCTCACCTGTTGAAGAGCTCACCTGTTGAAGAGCTCACCTGTTGAAGAGCTGACCTGTTGAAGAGCTCACCTGTTGAAGAGCTCACCTGTTGAAGAGCTCACCTGTTGAAGAGCTCACCTGTTGAAGAGTTCACCTGTTGAAGAGCTCACCTGTTGAAGAGCTCGCCTGTTGAAGAGTTCACCTGTTGAAGAGTTCACCTGTTGAAGAGCTCACCTGTTGAAGAGCTCACCTGTTGAAGAGCTCGCCTGTTGAAGAGCTCGCCTGTTGAAGAGCTGACCTGTTGAAGAGCTCACCTGTTGAAGAGCTGACCTGTTGAAGAGCTCACCTGTTGAAGAGCTGACCTGTTGAAGAGCTGACCTGTTGAAGAGCTCACCTGTTGAAGAGCTCACCTGTTGAAGAGCTCACCTGTTGAAGAGCTCGCCTGTTGAAGAGCTGACCTGTTGAAGAGCTCACCTGTTGAAGAGCTGACCTGTTGAAGAGATCACCTGTTGAAGAGCTCACCTGTTGAAGAGCTCACCTGTTGAAGAGCTGACCTGTTGAAGAGCTCACCTGTTGAAGAGCTCGCCTGTTGAAGAGCTCACCTGTTGAAGAGCTCACCTGTTGAAGAGCTCACCTGTTGAAGAGCTGACCTGTTGAAGAGATCACCTGTTGAAGAGCTCACCTGTTGAAGAGCTGACCTGTTGAAGAGATCACCTGTTGAAGAGCTCACCTGTTGAAGAGCTCACCTGTTGAAGAGCTCACCTGTTGAAGAGCTCACCTGTTGAAGAGCTGACCTGTTGAAGAGATCACCTGTTGAAGAGCTCACCTGTTGAAGAGCTGACCTGTTGAAGAGCTGACCTGTTGAAGAGCTCACCTGTTGAAGAGCTCACCTGTTGAAGAGCTCGCCTGTTGAAGAGCTCGCCTGTTGAAGAGCTGACCTGTTGAAGAGCTCACCTGTTGAAGAGCTGACCTGTTGAAGAGATCACCTGTTGAAGAGCTCACCTGTTGAAGAGCTGACCTGTTGAAGAGCTCACCTGTTGAAGAGCTCACCTGTTGAAGAGCTCGCCTGTTGAAGAGCTCGCCTGTTGAAGAGCTGACCTGTTGAAGAGCTCACCTGTTGAAGAGCTGACCTGTTGAAGAGATCACCTGTTGAAGAGCTCACCTGTTGAAGAGCTCACCTGTTGAAGAGCTGACCTGTTGAAGAGCTCACCTGTTGAAGAGCTCGCCTGTTGAAGAGCTCACCTGTTGAAGAGCTCACCTGTTGAAGAGATCACCTGTTGAAGAGCTCACCTGTTGAAGAGCTCACCTGTTGAAGAGCTCACCTGTTGAAGAGATCACCTGTTGAAGAGATCACCTGTTGAAGAGCTCACCTGTTGAAGAGCTCACCTGTTGAAGAGCTCACCTGTTGCCTTTTTATGCTAAAGCTCTGATTGCTAATTGTAAAACTGTGTGACGGGTGTTTGCCCATGTGATGAGTCAGTGTGCATATCTGAATGGCAGTGTGTTCCTTGTGAAAACAAGAGATTTTCTGCATGAAAATTGTGCCAAAAGCAGAGAATTGTGTGCAGTGTTTTGAAAAAAGTGTGTTTTAGAACTGCAATTTGAGTGTAAAGCAGGAATTGTGCTTGTAGTTTAGCAGAACTGGTTCAGGGGGTTGGTGAATGAGTTACATGTTGTGGTCATTGTGTCTCAAGTACCAGTATTTGTGTGTAAACAATCGAGAAAAACTGTAAATAAAATTAACAATTAGCAGTCGACGCAATTGCGACTTTATATCTCGCAATTCTGACTTCATAACACAATTGCAACTTTATATCACACAATTCTGACTTTATAACAAAATTGCAACTTTATATCAAACAATTATGACTTTATAACACAAAATTGCAACTTTATATCTCACAATTCTGACTTTATAACAAAATTGCAACTTTATATCACACAATTCTGACTTTATAACACAAAATTGCAACTTTATATCTCACAATTCTGACTTTATAACACAAAATTGCAACTTTATATCTCGCAATTCTGACTTTATAACACAATTGCAACTTTATATCACAAAATTCTGACTTTATAACACAAAATTGCAACTTTATATCTCACAATTCTGACTTTATAACACAAAATTGCAACTTTATATCTCGCAATTCTGACTTTATAACACAATTGCAACTTTATATCACAAAATTCTGACTTTATAACACAAAATTGCAACTTTATATCTCACAATTCTGACTTTATAACACAAAATTGCAACTTTATATCACACAATTCTGACTTTATAACACAAAATTGCAACTTTATATCTCACAATTCTGACTTTATAACACAAAATTGCAACTTTATATCTCGCAATTCTGACTTTATAACACAATTGCAACTTTATATCACACAATTCTGACTTTATAACACAAAATTGCAACTTTATATCACAATTCTGACTTTATAACACAAAATTGCAACTTTATATCTCACAATTCTGACTTTATAACACAATTGCAACTTTATATCACGCAATTCTGACTTTATAACACAAAATTGCAACTTTATATCACACAATTCTGACTTTATAACACAAAATTGCAACTTTATATCTCACAATTCTGACTTCATAATTCAAAATTGCAACTTTATATCACACAATTCTGACTTTATAACACAAAATTGCAACTTTATATCACACAATTCTGACTTTATAACACAAAATTGCAACTTTATATCTCACAATTCTGACTTTATAACACAAAATTGCAACTTTATATCTCACAATTCTGACTTTATAACACAAAATTGCAACTTTATATCTCACAATTCTGACTTTATAACACAAAATTGCAACTTTATATCTCACAATTCTGACTTTATAACACAAAATTGCAACTTTATATCTCGCAATTCTGACTTTATAACACAATTGCAACTTTATATCACACAATTCTGACTTTATAACACAAAATTGCAACTTTATATCACACAATTCTGACTTTATAACACAAAATTGCAACTTTATATCTCACAATTCTGACTTCATATCTCAAAATTGCAACTTTATATCACACAATTCTGACTTTATAACACAAAATTGCAACTTTATATCTCACAATTCTGACTTTATAACACAAAATTGCAACTTTATATCTCGCAATTCTGACTTTATAACACAAAATTGCAACCTTATATCATGCAATTCTGACTTTATAACACAAAATTGCAACTTTATATCATGCAATTCTGACTTTATAACTCGTAATTGCGACTTTATATCTCGCAATTCTGAGAAATAAAGTCAGAATTGTGAGATGTAAACTTGCAATTGTGAGATAAAAAGTTGCAATCATCTTTTAAAATGTTTTATTCTGTGGCGGGAACAAGCTTCCATCAGTAAGAACCCCGTTGAATCTCCCATCTGTTGCTTTAAAAGGAAAGCAGAGCTGAAATCCTCTCCTCTTGGGTTATTTCAGAGGCAGGTGACTGTGATCTCGGCTCATGCCAGTCATGTGGCCGCCGTCTCTTTCAGCGCTTCAGGAACCAGTCTGGCCAGTGCTTCTGAAAAAGTGAGTCTGAGAAGGTTGTTTTCTCAAATATTCTCCATCTCATTATTCTCTCCATGTTCTGATTGTGTAATAACCCAGGGCACTGTTATACGAGTCTTCAGCATTCCTGACGGAGACAAACTGTTTGAGTTTCGCAGAGGGTTGAAGAGGTAAGAGATTATTTATATAGTGTTTTGCACAATACATATTGTTTCAAAATGCTATATATAGTCTGACTATGTATAAATATATTCATATACCTTAACAATTAATGGGTGTTTCTTCAACTACAAGCACTTTAACTGTATATACCAGGGGCTGATTTTTATTTAAAATAATACATGACTTTTTGTTCTTTTTCTCATATTAAGACTGAAATGTCCTACAATGACTTCATAATTTAATTTTGCTACTCTCAAAAATTGAGAGAGAAAATTACACATGTATTTTTAGGGCCGTCAATATGTGTGTATATATATATATATATATATATATATTTTTTTTTTTTTTTTTTTTACTTTCATATATATATTAATTATTTAAATGTATATAGCAATGAAAAAACGTTAATGAAACATTTTTGAAAAAATACTTTTTGTTTATTATATGTTAATTTAATTGACATTTTTTTAAATGACTATACAAAAGTAATCAGAATTTGAAAGCAGTGTTAAATTTTGCTGTCTTAAAAATGCCAAACTGTATATTTTTCCTCAAACAGTATAAATGACATTTATAAATGGATAAATATAGCTTCCATAAAGTTTTTGGAAGGATCATTAAATTTGGGGGTCCAATAAAAAATAAAATAAAATAAACTATAGATACTGGTATAGATATTAATGTATAATGATATTAATACACTTTAGATCTTAACATTTAAAATGGCCTTTCCAATCAAGCTGTAATTTTGACAAATTAAGCAATGTGTGGAAATATGTAATTGTGATTGTGCATAAACTGTAATACAAATGAGTTGGCTATTTAATCGCAAAAGTGTTCGAATGCTACATTTAAATGGAAAAATGACTGAGAGTGAAAAGACAGAAACATCAAGTGCTCATACGTGAAAGATGTGATGTGTTCAGGTACGTCAGCATCAGTTCCCTGTCGTTCAGTGCCGACGCACAGTTCCTATGTGCCTCCAGTAACACAGAGACTGTTCATATCTTCAAACTGGAGCATCATAGTCCCAGGTACATTCAACATCCAATCACAAAACATGTGTACTGCATCACAGATGATGTGCATTAATACAGTAGAGCTTCACGATTAATCGCTAAAAGATCGTGAGCTCGATTCAAACACCCACACAAACTTATTCCTGTATGACAGCGATTCGGCTCTGTCTATTAAAGCTTTGACTAGTCCAATCACAGCGAACATTCAGATCTGTGTTCTGAGCCAGAGAGAGCCATTGTCATGTATCGGTACAGTCTTTTAAACCACACAGTATCATTATTTCTGTTACAATCACTCAAATTATCACGGAAGTACTGGAATAAAAGTTTATACTTAAGATATAAACACTGACTGATGTCTACCATGTGATCAAAATTAGGGCAAATCACCTTTTGAAAGTAACTTGATGCTTAAAATAACGATAGTATCAGTTACAGCGTTACACCAGTAGGTGGCGACAAGTGACTGTTAAAAATCTGTCATTGAATCATTAATTCAAGAGATTCGTTCAAAAACGCTGATTCATCCAGTAATGAAACAAGTGAAGGATTTATGTGTCATTGAATCATTCATTCAAGAGATTCGTTCAAAAACGCTGATTCATCCAGTAATGAAACAAGTGAAGTATTTATGAGCGAGTCATTGAATCATTCATTCAAGAGATTTGTTCAAAAACACTGATTCGTCCAGTAATGAAACAAGTGAAGTCTTTATGAGTGAGTCATTGAATCATTCATTCAAGAGATTCGTTCAAAAACGCTGATTTGTCCAGTAATGAAACAAGTGAAGTCTTTATGAGCGAGTCATTGAATCATTCATTCAAGAGATTCGTTCAAAAACGCTGATTCATCCAGTAATGAAACATTTGATGTCTTTATGAGTCATTGAATCATTCATTCAAGAGATTCATTCAAAAACACTGATTCATCCAGTAATGAAACAAGTGAAGTCTTTATGACTGAGTCATTGAATCATTCATTCAAGAGATTCGTTCAAAAACATTGATTCATCCAGTAATGAAACAAGTGAAGTCTTAATGAGTGAGTCATTGAATCATTCATTCAAATGATTCGTTCAAAAACGCTGATTCATCCAGTAATGAAACATTTGATGTCTTTATGAGTCATTGAATCATTCATTCAAGAGATTCGTTCAAAAACGCTGATTCATCCAGTAATGAAACAAGTGAAGTCTTTATGAGTGAGTCATTGAATCATTCATTCAAGAGATTCATTCAAAAACATTGATTCATCCAGTAATGAAACAAGTGAAGTCTTTATGAGTGAGTCATTGAATCATTCATTCAAATGATTCGTTCAAAAACGCTGATTCATCCAGTAATGAAACATTTGATGTCTTTATGAGTCATTGAATCATTCATTCAAGAGATTCGTTCAAAAACGCTGATTCATCCAGTAATGAAACAAGTGAAGTCTTTATGAGTGAGTCATTGAATCATTCATTCAAGAGATTCATTCAAAAACATTGATTCATCCAGTAATGAAACAAGTGAAGTCTTTATGAGTGAGTCATTGAATCATTCATTCAAATGATTCGTTCAAAAACGCTGATTCATCCAGTAATGAAAATTTGATTTCTTTATGAGTCATTGAATCATTCATTCAAGAGATTCGTTCAAAAACGCTGATTCATCCAGTAATGAAACAAGTGAAGTCTTTATGAGTGAGTCATTGAATCATTCATTCAAGAGATTCATTCAAAAACATTGATTCATCCAGTAATGAAACAAGTGAAGTCTTTATGAGTGAGTCATTGAATCATTCATTCAAATGATTCGTTCAAAAACGCTGATTTATCCAGTAATGAAACATTTGATGTCTTTATGAGTGAGTCATTGAATCATTAATTCAAGAGATTCGTTCAAAAGCGCTGCTTCATCCAATAATGAAACAAGTGAAGTAATTCAAATTAATTACATCTTTACATTGTATATTTAATATTAACATTTTGTCTAGTAAGTTATATGTTATTTTGTTTAGTTGCACTCAGAATCGCGGAAGAATTGTGCTCTCTATATTAAACGAAAAAATCATGATTCTCAAAAGTTAAAAGAGCAGCTTAATGGACTTCCACACTGGTTATTGTTATGTGATTCTCAGCACGGATTCTCCCTCCTGGTCTGGATATATGGGGAAGATGTTGTCTGCCGCCAGCTCTCTCCTGCCCTCTCAGGTGTCGGACATGATGCATCAGGACAGAGCGTTTGCTAGCGTCCACCTGAGCGCGGCGGGCATGAGGAACATATCCGCTCTCTCCACGTGAGTCCCAAACACGTCCCGTATGAGATATGGAGATGTGGAAGCTCCTGAATGTTGTTGTCTGTGCTGATAGGATCCAGAAGGTTCCTCGTCTTCTGGTGGCTTCATTAGATGGTCATCTCTACATCTACAACCTCGATCTGCAGGAAGGAGGAGACTGTCGTTTAGTCAATAAGCTCCGGTGAGCCAGAGGATCACACATCACTCACTGGGTTCAAAAATCATGAATGTGTATTATTTACACAATAAATCATAAAATATAACATTGATTTAGTTTTTTGTTCAATTTGATTTATTCTAAGCCATAACATATATAACTGATTTAAACATTTTGTTCAATTTGATTCACAATAAACCATAAATTATATAATTGATTTGTTTTTTTGTCAAATTATATTACAATAAACCACAAAATATATAATTTATTTACATTTTTTGTTAAATTTGATACACAATAAGCCATAAAATATATCATTTATTTACATTTTTTGTTAAATTTGACACACAATAAGCCATAAAATAAATATTTTTTTATATTTTTTGTCCAATTTTATTCACAATAAACCATAAAATATTTTTTTTTACTTTTTTTTGTCAAATTTGATACACAATAAACCATAAAATATATAATTGATTTACAGTTTTTGTTAAATTTGATTCACAATAAATCATGAAATATTTTTTTTTACTTTTTTTTTGTCAAATTTGATACACAATAAACCATAAAATATATAATTGATTTACAGTTTTTGTCCAATTTCATTCACAATAAACTATAAAATATTTTTTTTTTTACTTTTTTTGTCAAATTTGATACACAATAAACCATAAAATATATAATTGATTTACAGTTTTTGTCCAATTTCATTCACAATAAACCATAAAATATTATTTTTTTTACTTTTTTTTGTCAAATTTGATACACAATAAACCATAAAATATATAATTGATTTACAGTTTTTGTTAAATTTGATTCACAATAAATCATGAAATATAAATTATATTAACATTTTTTGTCCAATTTTATTCACAATAAACCATCAAATATATAATTGAATTAGTTTTGTGTCAAATTGATATACAAATAAAGCATGAAAAATATATAATTTCTTCAAAACTATTAAAATATCATTGCTGCCACCACACAAATTGCTGTTCTCTTGTGCATGTTGTTTTTATTTAAAACCATAAAATATATAATTGATTTAGTTTTTTTGTCCAATTTTATCCAGAATAAACCATAAATTATAAACCATAATTTATTTAGGTTTTTTTTATCTAATTTTTAACATTTATTTACTTTTCTTGTCCAATTTGACACAAATTGCTGTTCTTGTCCATGTTTTTAATAAAACTCTGTATGTATTTAGTAATTTAAGCAAAGGTGTGTGATTCAGTGAAAGATATTCAACTGTAAATTAAACCTCTTGACTGTATAAACGAGGCTCACTCAACATCAAATGGTCAGATCTCAAGCTGATTCTGCATGTCATTGTTCCCACAGACTGTATGAAAGTGCGGATGAACCCCCAGCGGCGTCGGATCCGGAGGCCGGAAGTTTATCCTACGCAGAAACTGTTTCCACGAACACCAATCAGGACTCTAGTTCCCTCACGGGTTCGTCCAATAGGGATATGTGACCCTAGACTACAAAACCAGTCATAAGTCGCACGCCAACAATACATTGTATGGGTCAAAATTATTGATTTTTATTTAATGCCAAAAATCATTAGGATATTAAGTAAAGATCATGTTCCATGAAGATATTTTGTAAATTTCTTTTTGTAAATTTTTAAATATATAAAAAAATTATTTTTGCAGCAAAATCGCAACAAACTTTATATAAATGAACAACTTTAAAGGAGATTTTCTCAATGTTTAGATTTCTTTGCACCCTCAGATTCCAGATTTTCATAGCTATGTCCAAATATTGTCATATCCTAACAAACATCAACGGAAAGCTTATTTGTCCAGCTTTCATATGATATATACATCTCAATGTCAAAAAATTGACCCTTATGACTGGTTTGTGGTCACATATATCAAATGTCTGGTTCTCACAGCACTTCCTGAAGACTGAAAGATAAATGATGATCCACTTTTCTTCCAGGCTACTCTGAGGATGGAGGAGTGCAGAGAGGAGAACTGATCCCAGATCATGAGTTTGCGGATGAATCGCTCCGTCTGGATGATGAACAGGAGTTTCCTCCGGTTAGCTTTCAGGACACCTGAAGGATGCAGATCACTCAGAAACATCATAAGACATGTTTATGGTGGAAATAAATGAGAGACATGAGTAATAAACACCATCAGATTCAGTGTTACCAGATCAGGCTAACCTTATACAAGTACAATCACACTTCAACTAGAGCAAATGTGTGTGTGTGCATTTGCTGATTCTAACTACAACTGTGAAATCATATTTTGCCACAGATGTCCGTATACATGCGTAATATATTATGATGAAGAACAATCCTTTTCACCTCGTCAGTGGACGCAGAACTGATATGCTTTCACTCGAAAGTCAGATTTTGAAATTCATTGTTTGAAATGTGTGTATTAAAGCAATCTACCTACAGTATTAGTAAGAGTAGCAGACCTCTAACGATAGATGTGTTAAATACAGCTTGTCGATGCATTGAGTTGACAGATTACATTAGTTTTAGGGTTTATAGTTTCAAATTCCATCATGATTTCACAAGATACGCAACAAATCATATCCTTTAATGTTCCTCTTTCTCACTCTCAGGTCTTTTTAGTCAATTTCACAGTAATAAAATAAAGCTGGTGAAATGAAAGTAACTGTTTGTGTGTTTGTGTTGAGGAGGATGTGCTGGACATATAGAAATTAAACACAAGGGTTGCAGAAGTTATGTAATATTGCCGTCTGAATTATTTATTATAAAGATACTATAGTTTCATAGTAATCATAGTTTCATAGTAATCATAGTTTAGACTGAAGTAAACAGTAGTTTAGATCAATGCAACTATAAAACAAGTGATGAAATGATAGTGTTTGTTGTGACAAAAATGTCATTTAGATACTATACAGCTATGTTTATATATAGTTATAATAGAACAAACTCCCATAATAGATCTATAGGCTTGAACCAAAATGGCGTAATTGGATGTATTTTCAGTTAAAGGCACTTTTTCTACAACTTTTCACACTCTCAGTAGTTCATTCAGTTTGTCTGCTGATGCTCGTCATTATGGACACCCATTTCTGCCACATGTTTAGGTAAATCATAACTATGACATTAAAATTCATAATTATGACATACAAAGTCATTCAGTAATTATGATCAAAATATAATAAATAAATATGAAATAAATATATTAAATAAAAGGTAAAAATGTACACAATTTTGAGTTGAAATTATGACAGAAAGTCATAATCACATCATAAAAATGAGAAAAGTCAAAATGATGAGATAAAAAGTTAAAATTGACTATCTGTCATAATTATTATAATAAAAATTAATAACTGTGACACTAAGCCATTCAGTGATTGTGACATAAAAAGTTAAATATATTAAATAAAAAGTCAAACTTTCTATGTCATAATTGAATTGAAAATAAATAATGAGAAAAATTATGAGATAAAAAGTAAAAATTATAACTATCTCTGTCATATTTTATGATATTTTATTACATTCATTAATAAAATAATGACAAAAATCACTGAGTCATTCAGTGATTGTGACAAAAAGTTAAATATATGAAATAAACATTTAAACTTGACTCATAATTTTGACAAGTCATGATGAGAATAAAAAATACGAAATAATTAATAATTTTGACTTAGTATGTCATAATTTTGACTTTTAATGTCTTAATTATGACTAAGTATGTCATAAATATGATTAGTATTTCATTCTATCGACTTTTCTGTGATAATTATGATGTCCAAAAGCATGATATTGTTCTGATTTGTGGCAGAAATGGCCGTCCACATCCGTGTATGTACATGCATCAGGTTTGATTTTTGTATTTAATAAGTTTATGTAAAAGTGGAGTGGTGAAAGTGACATTTTAAACCGTTTTGAATAAAATGGCAGACTCCTTTGTCTCGACTAAGACTAATATCATAGGCGATGTTTAGAGTATGCTAATAAAACAGGGCTAATATTTTCACACATGACGTGCGTATCAATATATTATGTTTGTAATTGTAATAACTGTGGCAAATGATCTCTTTCAGCCATAGACTGTAAAAAATAGCTTTCAGCACATGTACAACTAGATGACTGCATAATAATAGACATTCTCTGGTAACAGTAAGTTCCCTAAGTAGCACTAGTAGCATTAGCACACTCTGTAGGGCGGGATTTGTGACGCGGCCAGTGAGTCGCGGCCGCAGTGCATGCTGGGATAGTGGAGTGCGCACACGGCTCCTCCCCACGTGTTTGACTGACTGAGTGACTGCAGTGATCAGAAACATGGCAGCAGAGACAGCGACTCTCATCCACACACACTCACACACACACATACACAGCTGAAGGAGCTTTGAGTTCACAGCACGAGCACGAGCGGCCAGTGAATCACAGGTCAGATCTCAACTTTACCGTCCGTGTTTTGTTGGTTTAGTGGATCAGCCGAGGCCTCGGTGTGTGTGTGTGTGTGTGTGTGTGTGTGTGTGTGTGTTCACATCATGTTAGCAGTGATAATGTTGTATCAAAAGTTTCATACGCACTGTCTACATGTGTATAAACACACACAGACTGCAGATGTTGCGATGTTCTCCGGGGTCTGCGCGACGCGAGTCTGATGTTCAGTCTGAAGAGCTAACGCATGTTAGCATGTTGTTTCGTTTGCTGACTCTGGCAGATTCCCTTTATCGTGGATTATTATCTAACATTTTACTTTTAATTTAATGTACCTTTCGTGTATGCTTTAAAGTTGTCGGCCGTCATTATCGTGTTGCTCGCCCTTGCATCATTCACTAAACAGTTGCCAGCTAATTATCATAACAATAGCGATTGATTGACAGTTACAAATGAGTATATATATATATATATATATATATATATATTATAGGGATGCTCGATATATCAGCCACCATATCAGTGTCGGCCGATATATGTGATTTTTATAATGTTGTAGCCTAGTTATCGGCCGATGTGAAAATGTTGCCGATATATTAAAGCTGATCAATAATGTATTATCTCCTTCAGCTGAGACTCTTCAGATGCCACTGTTCAACATGATGGGTTTGAATTGCTTGAAATATGATTGAATCACTTCAATAAGTAAAATACGGTAAAGTGCAACATGTGCAGCGCAAGTCTGTCATATCGGCTACATAACATTATCATGAGAACTTTATAATTGTGTGTTTGGGACATGGCTTTAATGGTGAGACTTTTGATCTTGTAATCAGGCTCTCAAAAATTCTATAAAAATTTGGATTTAGATTTATCAGCCAATATATCGGTAATCAGCTTTTAAATATAATGAGTTATCGGTATCGGCCAAAATATACATATCGGTGCATGCAATATATATATATATATCTTAAAAGAAAAGGTTAAATTTATAGTTATTACATATAATTATTTGTCTATAAGTGTATTTATGTATAATAATAATGCGTGTGACTGACTATACATATATATTTACTACCACAATATATGGGTCAAAACACAATAGTGGTCTTGGGTTGTTGGTAACATGGACAATTTATGTTATGAGACCCAGTATTGTGTTTTGATCCATATATTTGCCAGCACAGTGTTTTGGTGTTGTGCTTCACAGCAGTTTGTTGTGTGTACAGGCCTGAAGTCTTCCAGCAGTGACTCCTTCCTCCTGTCTTCATTATGGCCAGCGGAGACGATGACGATCCGATTATACAAGAGGTAGATATGGACATGTTGAGCTTCTCCAGGATGATCAAACTGCAGCGTCATCCATCATCACTCTCTCTCTCTCTCTCTCTCTCTCTCTCTCTCTCTCTCTCTCTCTCTCTCTCTCTCTCTCTCTCTCTCTCTCTCTCTCTCTCTCTCTCTCTCTCTCTCTCTCTCTCTCTCTCTCTCTCTCCCTCTCCCTCGCCCTCTCTCACTCTCTCACTCACTCACTCACTCACTCACTCACACACTCTCTCTCTCTCTCTCTCTCTCTCTCTCTCGTTAGATTGACGTGTACCTGGCCAGGAGTCTTGTGGAAAAGCTGTATTTGTTCCAGGTAAGAATGGAAGATATGATATTAGGTTGGGAAGGTTGACGCACCTGGGCTAGTGCTGCATCACGAATGTTTATCATTTGCACGTGTGTTTGAGCAATCACCCAGAAAGCCTCTTCTCAGACGGCGTGCGAATACTCAGTTGAAATCTCTTTCACGTCTTCTTGAGCTTGAACGGACGTGACTAAAACGTCTTTTTTTTTTCTCTCGCGAGAAGTCATCCCTAACATCATTTCCATGGTTTATGTATATCGCCATTATGTTTAATGGAAGGAGTCGTAGGCGTGTCTTCAAAGTATTAATGGAAAGGAAAGACCCTCAAATCTGCTTCAAACTCTTGATAAATTGTGGCATTTCTTTGTTTATAATCCTGTATTCCCGTAATTCTTTTGTCTTTTACGAGTTTAATAAAGAACTCTCTCTCGTCTTCTGTCCAAACACACCGCGCCTTTAAAGAATGATCGACTGTTACGTGTGTCAGGTGACCGTAAATGCGGAAAAACTGTAAAAATGAACTGATTTGTATACAAACACTTAAATTACACTTTTATTTATTTTAGAATAATAGAGTTATATGAAATATAAACATGTAAATGGTGGCTGTCGTAAAAACCTGCCAGATTTATTCAAACATGCATTAAATATTGAAGAACATTAAAAGTTGTAATGAATATGTAATATGGTGCATATATTCAGCAGAATGCTCCTCTCTAGAGTTAATATTTCAAACTGACTGACGAGTTTATGGTCACATGGTTTTTCTGAGGTAAATGTGACGTTACATGACATTGTTTACTGACGTCTTTCCACAGTTGAAACACTGATTGAGCGACTCCATGTCACATGATACGGACTTCGATAAGTTGTACTCTATCTTTAACACAGAAGCTCATGTTTATCTCGCGCTGTAACTGGTGTTATTAATGCGGAAGAGAAGATCATGTGCTTCTCTAGAGCTGAGCCAGAGCGATCTCACGCGACAGCGACAAAACGCTATTTATGTTTTTGAATTTCGTAAGAAAATGGACGTAATTTGAAATCTGAGACTTTGTTTCATATCAATAGTAACAAAGCACAAAGATTATTGCGATTTATTGGATGGGATGCGGAACAATGTTTCCATTCATTCATCAGCTGAAAACAGGATGACTAATCGATTCTTGGGATTTAAGAATCGATATCGGTTCGTAAAAATGAGAACCGATTAAAATCGAGAAATCAATATTTTTTACCCAGCCCTACTGTATAGTCTGTTAAAGGGTTAGTTCACCCAAAAATGAAAATTCTGTCAGTTAATACTCTCCCTCATGTTGTTCCAACCCCGTAAGACCTTCGTTCATCTTCTGAACACAAATTAAGATTTTTTTGATGAAATCCGAGAGCTGTCTCACTCCTCCATAGGCTTCTAGGTGACCGAAACTTGCTGGCCCAGAAAAGTTATTAAAGAGATCGTTAATATAGTCCAAGTGACTACAGTGGCTTAATCTTAAGTATATCAAGTGACGAGAACACTACGTGAAAAGACTCGAGGCCCAGAGAGAAGGAAATGAATAGTGGAATAAAGTTGTTATTTTTGTTTGTTTTTGCGCACAAAAAGTATTCTCGTCGCTTGATATACTTAAGATTGAGCCACTGTAGTCACTTGGACTATATTAACGATCTCTTTAATAACTTTTCTAGGCCAGCAAGTTTCGGTCACCTAGCAGCCTATGGAGGAGTGAAAAA
>NC_138238.1:38557350-38572350 GCF_964197995.2 Scardinius erythrophthalmus
CTGGTTTCTGGATGGCACGTACGTCCGAAGTCTGAGTTTAAGTAAGGGAAGCAGAGCCAGTGGTTGTTCTGTAGCCAAACGTCAGTGACTTGAATTTGATGCGAGCGGCAACTGGCAACTAGTGCAATTTTGTGACGTGTTCTCTTCGGCTCGATAAACACACTCTTGCTGCAGCGTCTGGATCAGTTGCAGAGGTGTGACAGTGATGCTGGGCAACATTGTGTGCCATCTTTAAAGGATAATTCCGGTATTTAGCACTTTGAGTCTCTTTTCTGGTTTGTTATGGATGAACTAGAGTGGTGGACATGGGCGTCAGTTTGGTTTGAAATGTGCTGGGGACAGAGACGCATTAATTTTTTCTCTCTTTCGCGCAGGTTATGTTTTGAAAGACGGATGTCCTGTAGCTCAGGCACGGCCCCACTTTTCAACAGGCCCACCAAAATAAAAAATAAATTTTTTTTTTTACTATATTCTAATTTTGTCAATAATTATAAAAAAAATTGCCAATAAGCTCATAATTTGTGCTAAAATAGTGTTTAGTAAAAAAAAAAAAAAAACATTTTAAAAAGCTGGTTATATTGTTTGATGTTTCTGCACAAGTTCAGCTGACAGTGAGGTTCGGGTTTGTTCCGATCAGAGCTCGTGAGTGGAGAGCGCATTTCTGAATATTCCGCTCCGCTCGTTCATTCCGCAGGGTCGCTCGCTCAACCCAGATGTCCTGTTGCCTGGTTCGAAAATATGTGGAATAAGGGCTGCTTCCTAGTTTTTTCTAGTCAACTAGTAGGCTAGTTGTTCATTTAAGTCATTCGTGGACAAATCGCACTTTTATATTAATTTAATTACTTATATAGCCTACAGGATAATGAGCATTTACGTTATATAGCACACTCAAGCGCACGACCGCACGCATAAAGCTTGCCACAAAGAACCGGTAAAAGTAATGATTATGAATGCGTCTAAATGTGTCTAAACACGCTGTGAATGTGCATTATACGCTGAGTTTCGGTTCATTTATGAGACGAACTCGCCGGCGCCTCCGTGTCGTGATTATCTATTGTCTGCTATTTACTTCTTATTTATTAAATCCAGGCAATTGATTCATGAAACATTGATTAAAATTAAGATATAATTAACAGGGATTAAAGTTCTCCGTCGCTACGACGGATTTCCGTTAATTGCAGCAAGTCCATGACGGATTTCCGTCATTGCGGGGTCCAGTCTGTCCTTAAAGTCTTAAATTCACTTTTCATAATTTTAAGGCCGTAAATAGGCTTTCATTTCTCAAATAGTGTAATAAATATCTTAATTTTAGTTTGAATAGGTCTTAAATTAAGGAAAGACGAGGTGTATTCACCCTGCTGAGGGGGATGTGATCAAAGCCTGGAGTGGAGCAAAAGCACGTTCCTCTTTCCACTCTAAGCACTCTGTAATCACTCCGCTCATAGTCCACTCCGGGTTTTCAATTACAGCTCACGGAAAGTGCATGTCAGGCTACAGCTGAGCGCTGAGGTAGAACTATATTTCAGTGACACACTTATAATGCAGGTAGGGCTGGGCGATATCGATATAAAAAATATATCGATATATTTTTTAAATGCGATATGGAATTAGACCATATCACATCGATATAGTTCAAATTTGCGCTGTGATCCTTGCTCCCCGCGCCTCCGCTCCTCCTTTTCCACACTGCGTGCGTGTTTAGAGCATGTTATGTTATGAGAGGCGAATCATGACTACTTCAGAAAACCCAGCACAATAGGAACTACCAGGCAGGCAGTGACATAAGTGTACGCTGAAATAAAGTTTTTCACCTCAGAAAAACGGACTTTCTTGTCCTGTCAGTCGTTATCCTGTTCTCGTAGCGCACACTCAATTGCACACGCAAATTCAGCGGCGCGCGGTGTATTGCTTCACTGATCAAGTGCAAAAGAAACTACGAGCATGCAACGCCGTTACGTTGTAAATTACACGAAATTAAAGTAATGCAGGTATGATTCTCATTCTATTCACCAGTTTCCATGTTTCATTAACAGTTATTGTTAATATTGTGTATTCACCATGGTAACTGTCGTTTCCATATAACCCCAAAATGCCACTATTTTTCTTTGTGTTATTTTTTATATTTTTAAATGACTGTAGTGGCTCATACCAACATTGTATTAACAAAAACTAGTTTGGGACTGCTATTTAATAGCTTTAGCCTAGGCCTAATGTTTACAGTGCTATGCATAAGTTTAGACACCCATACTAAAGTTGACTAAAAAGAGGAATAAAAAAATCATCTTTTGGAAACTGAACTTAATGCCTTAATTTGAAAAATTAGGAAAAATCCAACCTTAAAGGACACCAATTTTCTTTGTGAATAAATAATGTATCGTAAATAAATAAATGTTCTTCCTTAAAATACAGGGTGCATAAGTTTGGACACCCCTATGTTAAATTCCCATAGAGGCAGGCAGATTTTTATTTTTAAGTATTTTTTTTATTTATTTTTTAGGATACTATGCATCCTGATAAAGTTCCCTTGGCCTCTGGAATTAAAATCGCCCCACATCATCACATAGCCTTCACCATACCTAGAGATTGGCATGGTTGTATTTCTGTTAGCCTAATAGCTAGTTTGGTTTGCATTGAGAGATGATCTTATGGAAAGTATCTCTAGGTATGGTGAAGGCTATGTGATGATGTGGGGCTATTTTAATTCCAAAGGCCAAGGGAACTTTATCAGGATGCATAGTATCCTAAAAAATAAATAAAAAAAATACTTAAAAATAAAAATCTGCCTGCCTCTATGGGAATTTAACATAGGGGTGTCCAAACTTATGCACCCTGTATTTTAAGGAAGAACATTTATTTATTTACGATACATTATTCATTCACAAAGAAAATTGGTGTCCTTAAAGGTTGGATTTTTCCAAATTTTTTTAATTAAGGCATTAAAGGTATAGCGGAGGATCTTTTTACTTCCGGGTGGATACCCTATACTATTGGTCCTCCTAATTGTCAATCATTCTGGTGAATCAATCAAACTTTTCAAAAAGTGGAGAGGGCGGGACTTATCTAAAATTCGGAAAGATCCTCCACTATACCTTTAAGTTCAATTTCCAAAAGATGATTTTTTATTCCTCTTTTTAGTCAACTTTAGCATGGGTGTCTAAACTTATGCATAGCACTGTATTTATTAGTACTAGTCTTTACTATTAGTCATATTCTTACAATTTATGTTAAGTAAAGGGGAAAAGTAACTTACTTGTGTGTTAACAAATTTTGTGTAAACGTGTTATAATTTGCATATATATATATATATATATATATATATATATATATATATATATATATATATATATATATATATATATATATATATATATATATATATATATATATATATATATATATATATATATATATATATATATATGCAAATTATTAATTATATTAGTATGTTCCATGCCTGGTTTTCATAGATTAAAATATAGCTTTTAAAATACGCCTACTGGCAATATTAAAGCGGTTTAAAACGTCTCCCCTTAAAACGCTATTGGTCTCGACTATTTAAAAAGTTAAAGGAATATGACTTGGCCTAAAAAAAAAATTTCAGTCAGAATAATTTTTTTCACTTTAATCCCTGAATTAATACAAAACGAAATTCACTTTAAAGAAAGGCAGCTGTTCTGTTTGAGGTCTCTGTGGAAGTTTTAAAGCAGTCTTTTAGTGCCGCTTTCAGAGCGCTCACGTGCGTAACCGAGAACTGACACGTTGTTTTTTCCCTCATAAATGCGAACACGAAAAATAAAATAATATGAATATTATAATGTTTTTTTGTTGGGTCAGACAATGATTACCAAATTTCTCTCTCATATTGCTCCTCATAACCACTGAAAACGGTCAAAAGAATCGAACCAAAAGTCAAATTAATATGGATGGAAGTTAAAAGTGGTGGGTACAAAATGACTCATGACGAAAATCTGGTACGCGTCCCCCCCGACCCCACCGAAATCAACGCCTATGGTGGTGGACACAGAAATGTTGATGATGGGTCCTGTCTCGACTCTTTGACTCGTTCAGAATCGCCTTTGACCGCTTCAGAGTGGCTGGCTACGGGCATGCACAAACATGTCCTTAAAACAACACTTAACGTTCGTTTTCAAAACTGTGCAACTCACCGAGTGGTTAGTGATGTTCGCTGATGATTAAAAACAAATATATCGGCGCAATGTATGATTTCAATCCGTGTTATTTGCTATAGTGGAACTATTTCTTCAGATACCTCACAACCGCGTATAAACTTCCGCTCGATATTTGAGTCTGAAGCGCAGTAATATCAACGAGCAATGAGTCCTCCAACAGAAATCAATGGGATTTTACAAAATGGCAAATATATACGACAGAAACTGTATTTCGCTACGCTACTTGTTTTGGAACATCAGCGAACACCACTAACCACTCGGTGAGTTGCACAGTTTTGTAAACGAACGTTAAGTGTTGTTTTAAGGACATGTTTGTGCATGCCCGTAGCCAGCCACTCTGAAGCGGTCAAAGGCGATTCTGAACGAGTCAAAGAGTCGAGACAGGACCCATCGTCAACATTTCTGTGTCCACCACTCTAGTTCATCCCAAACAAACCAGAAAAGAGACTCAAAGTGATAAATACCGGAATTATCCTTTAACTTCGCAGTCCACTTACGAATCACGGTCGAATGGACCGCACCTTCAGTCAACATGATGTGGAGTGCGCGGTTCATGGTTGCCTAGCAACGACAGACGGGGCTCTATGCTAGATACATTATCATTGTTATTAACTAAGGAATGTGTGTTTACAGCTGGAGACTCTTCTCAGGATGAAGCAGAAGAAGACGTTAAACAAATCACTGTAAGACTTCATGCCTCTGTATTCTTGTTTGAACCGAATGCTCTCAGTCCGTGTGTTGTGCTCACTCCGCTCGTCGTCTACCTGGCGTTCGAACAGGTGAGGTTTTCCCGCCCTGAGTCAGAACAGGCCCGTCAGCGCCGCATCCAGTCCTACGAGTTCCTGCAGAAGAAACAGGCTGAGGAACCCTGGGTTCACCTGCACTACCACGGGCTCAAGGTGAGTCTGATCACATGACCCACGCCCACGCTTCACTGACGTCTGATCACATGACCCACACCCACGCTTCACTGACGTCTGATCACATGACCCACGCTTCACTGACGTCTGATCACATGACTCACGTTTGACTGACGTCTGATCACATGACTCACATTTGACTGACGTCTGATCACATGACTCACATGAGCCCCGCCTCCACTCACTCACTCAGCTCAGAGACCCACTGGTTGACGATCACACGTTGATCTGATTGGTTACAAGGTAGTTTGTGACGTCAGAAACACCAGCGATTTCAAAGCGTGTTTTTGAGACTGTCTTTGGTTCACTGCGGTTTTAAGGAGAAAATACTCAGCAATGCTGTCAACTTATGAACTTACACATGGTGTGTCTTAAAGCGTATTAAAAACACCACATAGACACATAAACAACATTAAAAGCTGGATTTTCACCACAGGGGGACTTTAAATTTCATGGATAAGAAGCGTTATAAAGTAATCAGGCATCTATTTAACGTGTCCACAATACAGTGCATGTTTATTATGGTGAATTTATTAACATTACCAAATGCCTGCATGTTCTTTATATGTTATATAATGCATGCATTCTCATTTATTGAGCTTGCATCTGTAGGACGGACGTTCTGAGCATGAGCGCCAGTATCTTTACTGCCAGGCCATGGACACCACAGAAAACACGGAGCTGGTGAAAACACCGCGGTTAGTGCGTGTGATACACACTGTTGGTGTTAGCCGTGATGTTTCGCTATCGGTGTTCATCTCATGTGTTTGTTCTCTCCGCAGTGAATACCTGTCCATGCTCATGCCTCCTCTGGCGGAAGAGAAAGTGTAAGTAGAGGAACTTCCTGTAGGATGCGATTGAAGTCTTGTAGTGCTGGGCGGTATACCGGTTCATACCGAATACCGTTGTTTATTTTTGTTATGATATGAATTTTTAAAGGGTTAGTTCACCCAGAAATGATAATTCGGTAAGACTTTCGAATGATAAGACTTTCGTTCATCTTCTGAACACAAATTAAGATATTTTTGATTAAATCTGAGAGCTCTCTCACTCCTCCATAGGCTTCTCTGTAATCGATATCTGCCATCCCAGAAAGTTAGTAGATACATCGTTAAAATAGTCCAAGTGACTACAGTGGCTCAACCTTAAGTTTATCAAGCGACAAGAATACTTTTTGTGCGCAAAAACAACTAAAATAACGACTTTATTCAACTCTTCATTTTCTTCTGTGTTTCTCTGAGTGAGTCAACGTAGTGTAACAGCGCAGCGCTTCTGGGTTGTACGTCAGAACGGAGGCTCACTATTGGCCGACGCTGGTCATGTGTGATGCTGGCCAATAGTGAGCCTACATTGAAGAGTTGAATAAAGTCGTTATTTTTGTTCGTTTTTGCGCACAAAAAGTATTCTCGTCGAAGTAAATCAACTAATGGCCAAGATCGCATACCTCACTCTCGCTCGCTCGCACTCGCAGGCACTCTTTCTTTCTCTCGCCCTCACCGCTCTCTGCGCATAACGGTTTAAATGAACAACAACAATAAACAGTGCTGATCAAGAGTTTTATGCAAGCAATTTAAGGTCGCGACTCTTGTCGCAAATATAGCAGGCTTCATTCAGTGATTGAAACAAATATTATTAACATTACTTGAAGTTTTACAGTATACCGACACTGAACGCTCCGAGCGAGCTGTGCTGTGGTAAACATGGAACTTTTCCTCGACATGAAACGGTAAATAATCAAACCAGTGGAAGCCTGCAGTGCATGACACTGCTGTATCTAACCTACCTTATTCATGCAATATCTATTCAGTCAGTACAGTAGCCTACACTAATGTTTCTGTTTAACATTAACGCTTCTTCCTGTTACCTGTCCCTGACCCCTCAGGCAGCGCGCCCACTCGCAAAGCAGACAGCCGCGCCTCTGCTACCACGGGCGTGTTTTTCCACATTCGAATATTAACTTTCACCTTCGAAATTCTGTTTTTTAAAACTATTCGAATATATATTCGAATTTAGAATATTCGTTGACAGCCCTAATATACAGTGAAACCGGTATCATTTTGAAAAATACCGTGATATAAATATTTGGTCATACCGCCCAGCGCTAAGATCTTGGTGTTTTTCTAATTATCTGTTTGTTATATTTTAATATTTTATTGTTTGCGTAGCACTATGGTCAACATTGTAGTAGTATTATGTGCTTTATAAATAAATTGGAATTGGCGATTGGTTTTTCGATATTTCTGATGTGATTGTGTGTCTGGTTCTCCAGCGTGAAGCCGATGGGTCCCAGTAACGTGCTCTCCATGGCCCAGCTCCGCACGCTGCCTCTGGGGGATCAAGTCAAGACGCTGATGAAGAACGGTCAGCTGGGCTTACGCTATCGTTTATGTCCGTCTCTATTAGCGCTGCACGATTAATCGTAATTTACATGAAATCACACTTAAATCGATTTGGCTTATCGTGATTCTGAAATGGTAAAGTCTGTGATTGTAATGTGCAGCTTGTCAGTGCCGTACGGCTCAGGAAACGCGGCTCACTCTGAAAGCTCTGAGTTCGAGTCGCTTATAACGAGCATTTGAAACAGCAACACGAGTCAAACATCTTTCCAGACATGAGATGCATTTATGAACCTCTTCTCCAACAATAGACAACATTAATAACACACTTTTCCTCCAAACTCACTTCATGAGGACAGCTGAGCTCTTCTGTGAGATGATGAGCTTCTGACACTGATAAACACACGACTGCCTTATTCTATCAAAGCGTCTCAATCTTCTGTTTATTCAGATACAGAGAGTGTGATGACCGATACGGGTTTCCTGGAATGATGTGTGTTATCGTACTTCTGTGGCGTGTGTGTGTGAGAGTCTGGTGTTCAGAGGGATGTGTGTGTGTGTGTGTGTGTGTGTGTGTGTGTGTGTGTGTGTGTGTGTGTGTGAGAGTCTGGTGTTCAGAGCGGAGTGTGTGTGTGTGTGAGTGAGACTCTGGTGTTCAGAGGGATGTATGTGTGTGACGCCCTCTGGTGTTCATGTGTGTGTGTGTGTGTGTGTGTGTGTGTGTGTGTGTGTGTGTGTGTGAGACGCCCTTTGGTGTTCAGATGGAGGTGTGGGTGGGTGTGTGTGTGTGTGTGTGAGGCCCTCTGGTGTTCAGATGGGTGTGTGTGTGAGAGAGAGAGAGAGAGAGAGAGACGCCCTCTGGTGTTCAATTGGATGTGTGTGTGTGAGATGCCCTCTGATGTTCAGAGGGATGTGTGTGTGTGTGAGTGAGACTCTGGTGTTCAGAGGGATGTGTGTTTGTGTGAGTGAGACTCTGGTGTTCAGAGGGATGTGTGTGTGTGAGAGACTCTGGTGTTCAGAGGGATATGTGTGTGTGAGAGACTCTGGTGTTCAGAGGGATGTGTGTGTGTGTGTGTGTGTGTGTGTGTGTGTGTGTGAGACTCTGGTGTTCAGAGGGAGCATTTACTACCGATCAGCCGTACTTCACTGACAAACTGCCCATAAAATAATCGCAGCCTTTGCCAAATCGTGTGCGGTTTCATTGAGATTAATCGTGCAGCGCTAGTGCACAGTATATCTAGAGAAAATAGATAAAGACTTTTACAATCTCAGTCACAGAATCTTTTAGTTGTTCCGAGGACAAATCTGAAAACGAGGGAACCGTGCCTTTGCTGTTCAGCTCACCACAATATATCAGATTATCAACCCTTAGTGAGTTCAAAAGACATTTAAAAACATTTTTAATTTTAATTCATTTAATACAGTTTTTATTATTATTATTATGTGCTTTATAAATAAATTAGAATTGGAATATCGCATTATGGTGTAGTGCGAATGTCAAATCTTGCAGGCTGCGGTTTAATCATATGAATGTATGCGCTACAGGGTTTAAGCATGAAAACATGAAATATATATAATAGAAGAAAAGTAAATAGCGCGGTGTGAGTATTTTCCCTCATATGGTCTCTATATAGATGTTGTTGTTTGTCTGGCAGTGAAAGTAATGCCGTTTGCTAATCTGATGGGTTTGCTGGCGTCGGGGACGGACTCGACCGCAGTGCTGCGATGCATCCAACAGGTGGCGCTGCTGGTCCAGGGAAACTGGGTCGTGAAGAGGTCAGGCTTTTTACATTACACCGATGCTGAGGCATGACGTTTTAGTAGATGAAGCGCTCCCATGGGACCAGTTTAATTTTTTTAGGAGAGTATATTTACCCATATACTTATATGTGACCCTGGATCACGTCACCAGTCTCGAGTCGCACGGGTGTATTTGTGGCAATAGCCAACTATACATTGTATGGGTCAAAATTATACATTTTTCTTTTATGCCAAAAATCATTAGGATGTTAAGTAAAGATCATGTTCCATGAAGATATTTTGTACATTTCCTACCGTAAATATATAAAACATTTATTTCTGTGAGTGAATGCAGCACAATCGCCAACATAAATGCACAACTTTAAAGGAGATTTTCTCAATGTTTTGATATTTTTGCACCCTCAGAATCCAGATTTACAAATAGTTGTATCTCGACCAAATATTGTCCTATCATAACAAACCATACATCAATGGAAAGCTTATTTATTTGATCAATTTAAAAAAAATTACCTATGTGACTTTTTTTTTTGGTCCAGGGTCACATATTTGATATAATGTTTTTTGGTCTCCCCACATAATTTATCTTCGGAATACATAGTTGCAATAATATTTTTGTCTTGTTTATGTCTAAATTTCTGCTTGGGGATAAATAAAGTTTTATCTTATCTTAAAATCCTGCGATTTGTCTTTGACAGTGACGTGCTGTATCCCAAAAACACGTGTAGTTCACACAGCGGCGTTCCTGCTGAAGTGCTCTGCCGCGGACGAGACTTTGTGGTGAGCTTTATTTTTTACTCTAATATGTTTATTAGCTTAAAGTCCCTCTGTAGTCAACAACTTTATCCCTTAAAACTCATCTTTGATCACCAAAATGACATATTTAAAAAGTATGCCTTAAAATATATTGACTGTAACTCGACACCCATGCCTCATTTAGTATGCGCAGTTCTATGAATATGCAAATGAGCCCCGCCTCCACTCACTCACTCAGCTCAGAGATCCACTGGTTGACGATCACACGTTGATCTGATTGGTTACAAGGTAGTTTGTGACGTCAGAAACACCAGCGATTTCAAAGCGTGTTTTTGAGACTGTCTTTGGTTCACTGCAGTTTTAAGGAGGAAATACTCAGCAATGGTGTCGACTTATGAATTTACACATGGTTTGTCTTAAAGCAGATTAAAAACACCACATAGACACATAAACAACATTAAAAGCTGGATTTACACCACAGGGGGACTTTAATATGATTCCTGTCTCCTGGTTTGGATGGTAATGATAAGCAGTATCATTACATCATGCTATATAATAAGTGTTGCTATCCTAATTTTGTCTTTTTGTCCTCAGATGTGGAGATTCACTCTAGAGCGAACCCTGATGAGGAAAGAAGTCGCTGCCATCATAAAGGTTTGTGGAATTAATTAAAATCAGTACTTGAGTAAAACAGAAGATGGCGCTGAAAGATGTTTAACATAAAGACTTATGAAGCTATATCTTGATGTAGGGCTGGGTGATAAAACGATAACGATAATTATCGCGATATAATTTTTCTCGATAAAAAGATATCAAGAGTTCGATAAATGTTCGATAATGTTTATGTGCCAAAAGCGGAACGAAACTCATTTGAACCGCGCGCCACACGGACCGTTTATCCGCTCGGCTCAAAGTCCAAACGGCAGCGCAGCGCGAGCCCACTAGATCAGATGCGTTTACTCTGATCGCTCTCGTCACGAGATCCAGTGAGAAGCGCTTGAGTTCAGCGAAGAACACAAATGTCTCAGTGATTTAAACCAGTTTAAAGGCAGATGAAACAGCGCTGAGAAACACTGTGCGCAACGATACAGTCAGAAGGCTTTTCCGTCTACAAATTCCCATTATTAACCAGGGATTTACTGTAACGTTACCCTAGTAATATTAACCGCACCATGAAATGTGGGATATACATATTGAATTGTATTATATTATTAATGTAGACAATGTATTAAAGGACTAATGGAATATCATTACAGTATTTAATAATGTATTTAGGCTACTGTTTTTCATACAAATACCATAGAAACTATAAAGTTACACTTTGCCATGATAGTGAGGTGCTATAGGCTATGCCTGGTTTCATCTGTGGTTATCATGATCTAAATGCATGATACTGGAAGACCAATGGTTAAGTTTAATAAAACTCAAACAGTCAGAATATTACATTTTACCAAATAAAAATTAGCACATGCAAAAACTAAGAAATTAATTGTCCAATAAAGATATTTATTTTGTTAAGGAAAAATGACAAATGTTTGAATGTTCTACCTCAGATTTGTGAAATGTTCACCAGTTTTGGCAAGAGTTTTTGTCCTGATATTTTCTGACAATAAAGAGTAGTTTAAAACCACAGTTAACGCTCTGGTTTCTACAACTTTCACTTAGGAGAAGTCTGAAAAAAATCTGCCTTCAAACTTGAAAGAAATAAAGATTTGACTTTTATCGTGATAATTATCGATATCGACTGATATAAAAAAAATTAGCGTGATATTTTTTTTGGCCATATCGCCCAGCCCTATCTTGATGTATGCACTTTAACCCTATAAAGCCTACTATATCATAATTGATACACAAATAGCATTTAAATTATACTCAGGTTCACTTGATTATCATACATCATTTTTTTTTTAGAAAAATCATGAGTATTAAATATGATGATCAGGCTTTTGAGGAAGGTTTATGTGTTCATCTCTCAATCATTATTGTATTGCATTGCATTATATGTTTTAAAACTACAGAGCTTTGATAATAAAACTAAGCATTTAATTATCATCTAACTAAGATATTATTGGCAGATATTGATATTTATATGGATTTTATGTCAGTATCTGCTTTACTGTTATAAAGATCTCATTGATTTACATTGCAAGCATCAGAATTTCATCACTTTTTGTCCACATCAGCATCTCAGTGTGAGTCTCTGAATGAAATTGAGTTTCTCTTCCATATTCTCACTATATGAGTCATGATGTAGCAAATATGATACTCAACAAAAAACATTTAATATTCTGTCTAAAATTTAAATACATTGTGCAAATCTTTTTTAAGTAGATTATTTTTTTTTTCATATGTCAGGCTTTACAGGGTTAATTATGTGCATTAATCGATCATGTATGTTATTCAGCATGTGGTATTGCTGTTGATGTCGGTCATGTGATTCCAGCTTCCTCCGGAGGACGTGAAGGACTTCTTGGAGCAGATGTCGGTCCCTCGAGTAAACCGAGGCTGGGAGTTTCTGTTGCCCACGGATCAGGATTTCATCAGAAAGCATCCAGATGTGGCTCAGCGGCAGCACATGCTCTGGCTCGGCATTCAGTCCAAGTATGAAATCACTATTATATTATTTTGCAGTTAAAGGGATACTCCACTTTTTTTGGAAATCGGCTCATTTTACAACTCCCCCAGAGTTCACCAGTTGAGTTTTACCGTTTTCGAATCCATTCAGCCGAACTCCGGGTCTGGCAGTACCACTTTTAGCATAGCTTAGCATAGATCATTGAATCGGACAGGACCGTTAGCATCTCTCTCAAAAAAATGACCAAAGAGTTTCGATATTTCTCCTGATTTAATTTACGATATATTGCATTAATAATTCACTGGAATGCACAAAGAATCTCTCGTTCTCCTCAAATCCTCACGTCTCTCTCCAGGTTTGTTTTCACAGCTAAATGCAATTTATAATCAGTCAAAATGACGGAAATCACTTTGAAATAGTGTCACGTTATGCTGAAGTTAATGAACATTTTTGATTAAGGCAACATAAGTTACATAATACAGATATATTACTATATATTACACACTTTTGGGGTTATTTGGTCTGTTGAAATACCTTGTTGATGCTTTTACACTTTTACATTTCCTTTTAATGTTCGATGGTTGAAGGGTGAGTAGATTAACGTCATCTCGTTGTGACACTTTTATCGTATTGCGTTCATAGAGCGAGTGTTTCACTGATTGTTTACAGTTTAACGGAAGTTACACCCATAATTCGCGCAAAGCATCATGGGGTGCAGGAATAATGTGGATAGGAAAATGAATGGATAAAATACAAGACTATACAGGGTTAGAACTACATGAGGGGTGAGGACGTGAGCTAGTGCTTTAGCTAAATGAAATGAATAACACAGAATATTACAGATATTAAACACAGTTTGGTCTTAATAGGAGGTGAGAATCTCAGTCTCCCAGTTTCTAAATGAACTCTATATTACAGGTTGGAAAAGGTGTTTAACTTCTCCAAAGACGACTTTGTGCCTAAGAAGGACGCTCAGATGGGTATGTTCCATATCTATATTTACACTCACTTTTATACCTATAAACACTAGTGCTCAGAAGATTCACGATTGGTAATTTTTTTTGTTTGTGAAAAATCTTCTGCTCACCAAAGCTGCATTTATATGATCAAAAAATACAATAAAAACAGTGAAATATTATTGCAATGTAAATCATCTGTTTTCTATGTGAATATATAGTAAAGTGTAATTTATTCCTGTGATCAAAGCTGAATGTTCAGCATCATTACTCCAGTCTTCAGTGTCACATGATCCTTCAGAAATCACTCTAATATGAGGATCTGATGATCAAGAAACATTTATGATTGTTCAGTTCAGATTTTTGTGGAAACCGAGATGCATTTTTCTTTTTCAGGATTTTTTTGATGAATAGAAAGTTCAAAAGAACAGCATTTATTTGAAATAACATTATAAATGTCTTTGCAGTCACTTTTAGTTAACTTAATGCATCCTTGCTGAATAAAAGCATTACTGCATGTCTTCATCATCACACACTAGTTTGTCATCGCTTCACATGCGCGTGTTTGTCACGGCAGATCCCGTTCACGTCAGCGGAGACGAGCGCGTGAAAGCGGCGCGAGAGAACGCGAGAGAGACCCACGGTGTCCTGCAGAGAGAGCTGGACGCCCGCAGACTGAAGGGGTCGCGACCCCCGGGCGAGGTGCGGGTCAAGCAGGAGCCGGTGAGCGACTCTGAAGAGCCCATGGACACGTCGGGCTCGCTCACGAACGGCTCGGTCAACGGTTACCCCGCCTCGAGCTCGCCGGTGTCGGACCCTCATAACGGGCACGGCTCGGCTCACGCGTTCACCCCCGAGCTGCAGGAGTTTGTGCAGAACACCTTCAGGAAACATCACGTCCTGTGCCTGAGCGAACTCAAGCGTCTGTTCAACCTGCATCTGGCCAGTTTACCCAGCGGCCACTCGGTGTACGGTCACGTGACCGACCGCATGCTGACGGAAGCCATCCTCCAGAGCCAGTGCAAGCAGATCCTGGTGCCTGTGAGTACATGTGCATCACGCTCACTTTACACGCACAGCATCGTCTCATGCGTTCATCTGGAGAACTAATCGAGATGTGTGTCCATGTTACACTTCTGCCCAATACAGAGTCCTGTGATGACCACTTAAACATCACTAGTGTGCTCTTACATTTATTTGCGTAATCACTGTGACTTTATGGAGATTCATTTGGCCATTATTTTCCCAAAGACTCGACTTTGTTTGTTTTATTTATTTATTTTTGCATTAAAATTGTGGTCAAAATAAAGGTTCCTCTGATTGGTAGAGAATCCTTTTAAGCTTTTTCAGAGCAAAAATATATATATGTGTGTGTGTGTGTGTGTGAATAAATAAATAAATAAATAAATAGTATATATATATATGTATGTATTACCTAAAAAGAAAGGAATGTTATGATTTGGTTCCCAAAGACATAACCAAAGGTAATCAAAGTCAGAATTTTTTTGA
>NC_138238.1:38577350-38584850 GCF_964197995.2 Scardinius erythrophthalmus
ACAACTGGATACAATTTTCATAAATCTTTATAAATAAACCACAGATTTGAGCTTTAAACAACTACATTCTCGCCTGAAAAACTCTTAAAATTTAATTTCATGATACAGAAATAGTAGTATTATATTTCAACTGTAAATTAAAAAATGGCGCTTCTTATGTTGTCATTCTCCGTGGCGCTGCCTTGTCAGCTGTCAATCAAGCTGTCAATCAAAGTTAACCACGCCCTTATTGTCATACATTTTATATCTAAATACGATCTAAACTAACGAGTTAGAAAAAAAATTAACAGCCCTCATGGTTGTCAGGCACTCGGAACCTATCGAAAAATACAATAAAAGTCCATGGGACCAACCTGTAAAAACATGAATTTATGCTGTGAAAACGGACATTTTAACATGGGGTCTATGGACATTTGCTCCCTTTTGGGAACTCACCCTAGCGGATTTTAGATGTATTGCAGTTTTTCGCACTTCCTGGTAGGCTTCATTTTTCAGATTAGAATATTGTCGCTTGGTCTGTACGAACCCTGATATTAAAATGATGTAGCAATAAGTTCTCAGATCAGTGTTGCTGATCTTGTGTTGTTCTAGGAGTGCTGTATGAGTCTGGGAGGGATGTGGTATCTGAAGGGAACGGTTCGCTCCTGACGGGAAGACTCGGAGCGCTGGGATCCTGTCGATCAGCTCGTCTGCCTCCGGAGGCGGAGCTAAACACACCAACCAATCGCTGCCCTCGGCTGAGCAGGGTGGGAGGAGCATCTGCACACGCCAACCCTTCAGACTCACACACGAGCGTCTCAGATAAAGGGCTGAAGATCGATTTAATTCTGCCGTTTAAGCGTAAGGACAGGAGTCGTATGCTGAACGCGTACTCAGACTATCTTTGGGTTTTCTTTTTTATGATTTAAAATGAGTAGTAGTTTCTAATAAAGATGACAGGAGATCATGGTTCAGCTCATTTCATCTCGCTTGTGGCCTTTGCGAGTTTATCGTCAGGTTTTGGCATTGTTTAGGACATGTAGCTGACTGAAGAAAAGATGTTTGCTTTAATAATCCTCTTGGTTTTATTGCATATTGTTTTTTTTTTGTTTTTTTTAGTTCTGGGCAACAATTAAATGCGATTAATAGCATCCAAAATAAAAGTTTGTGTTTACGTGTGTGTGTGTGTACTGTGTATAATTATTTTGTAAATATAAATTCACACATGCATGTGTATATTTGAGAATTATTTGCATGTATATATATATATATATATATATATATATATATATATTGTTTATATTATATATAAATAGCACATTTTTCTTAAATATATACATGCATGTGTGTGTATTTATATATATATAAAGCCTACAAAATAATTATACACCGTACACACACATATATTATGTAAACACACTTTTATTTTAGATGCGATTAATCGTTTCACAGCACAAGTTTTTGCTTTGCTTTCATTACGGCAGGATTTGAAGGGCATCGGGTCATAAATACTATGATCTTCTGATTATGTCAAATATTAATTTCTCTGCTCTTATTGGGTCAAATGAAGGCCGTAAAGTTCCTCGTTCACTTTCTGAAAGGTTTACAGCTCTTATAATCTAAAACACATTCAGACAGTGTGGTTTCTGGAGCAGTTTAGATCAAATCTGACCAACAAACAATAAAAAGCTGATATATGAGCCAATGTTCATGAATATTTATTGGCATTTTTTTGTTGATTATGTCAGAATGGAAGCTCTGAATGACTGTCTGGAAAAGCGGATTCATATTAAATGTGAAAACAATGTAAACGTTAATTCTTGTGAAAATTAAAATGATTTTTCCCCTCTTGTCATGCAAGTGAATTGCCGGCTTCATTTCAACGCTTAAAGTGTGAAAGAAAGTGCCTCTTAAATATTCAGGGGAAATATTGCATCAATCTTATTATTATAATGAGTGAAATTCCCTTCACATGCATCTGTGACTCATATCTGTGTCTCGTCCACACCTGGATGTGAAGCGTTCACTGTCACGTCTGTTTTTATGCATTCCTCATATTCATAAGCTGGATCACTGACGTCATACTCCATCAGACGGGGTTTTATTTTGTGTCATTCTGAATAAATGTTGCAACTGAAATCTTGTCTTATTTTATTGTTTTCATATAGAAGACCATTAATATTCAGGAATATTTTTGATTTAAATGCACTGATAATCTTGGATGATTAACTACATTTAGCTGAATAATGACTACATGTGGCTTTATAGCTGGAATTGAATTTTATAACATTAAAATTGTTATTATTGTGTTTATAACGCATGTGAAACTTCTGTATTGTTTGAAGCGACTACATGCAAACAACAAAAGCGCTGCAAAATGTTTAAATTTTAATCACAATAAACTGGTAACACTATATAATAAGGTCCCTTTAGGTAACGTTAGTTAATGCATCAACTTATATTAACTAATAAGCAATACATGTGTTGCTGTATTAATTAATCTTTATTAACATCAGTTGATAAAAATACAGCTGTTCATGCAAACTAAAGTTCATTTAATAATATTAACATGTGCAACTTTTGGTAAAACTTTATTTAGTGTCCTTGTTACTCATATGTTGCCTATATTCTGTAGTAATAACAGTAAATAATGCATAATTATGTGACTAATCTTAACCCTATAGCGAGTATATAGTACTCAGCACTGTAACAATTACACCTTAAAATAAAGTTTTTAACTTGTTAACTAAGCTGTGAATCTATTATGCATAAATAATAATCTAATAATCATTTTCTAACATCTGGATCTGTATTTGCAGACTTTGATAACAACATAGATTTGATGGATGGAAAACACAGTTTTACCAACATTAAGATTAAGCAATTAGAGATAATGACCATTGCAGCTGATAATTCTTCTGCAGTTTGCTTTGCAAATATATGATATACTGTAACTGTATCATCAGCATACATCTGAAAATGAACAGTAGATGCACAAACATCAGGTACGTCATTAATGTAGAAATGGAAAAATAAAGGTCCCAATATTGAACCTTGAGGTACGCCAACAGAATTATTAGTCTTATGGCCTATACCCGAACACACTGTTTTCTATCAGCAAGGCATGATCTTGATTCATTTATTTACCTCTGGTAAGAAATTATAATTTGATAACTTGTGAAAAGTCCCCCTGTAGTCAATAATTGTATCCCTCAAAACTCTAATAAAAATTATTTATTTAAATGTTTTTGCCTTGAAATTTTTTTTTACATGCCTTAAAATAACTCGACACTCTTCCCTCATTTAGTATACGCGGTTCTATGAATATGTAAATGAGCCCCGCCTCCACTCACTCAGCTCAGAGATCCACTCCTTGATAATCACACGTTGATCTGATTGGTTACAAGGTAGGCCTAGTTTGTGATGTCAGAAACACCAGAGACTGTCTTTGGTTCACTGCAGTTTTAAAGGGGTGGTTGATTATGATTTGACTTTTCTGACTTTAGTTTGTGTGTAATGTTGCTGTTTGAGCATAAACTACATCTGCAAAGTTACAACGCTCAAAGTTCAGAGCAAAGGGAGATATTTGCTTTTAAAGAAATCGCTTTTTAAGGACTACAACAAACGGCTGGTAGAGACTACACCACATTCCTCCCGGGTTAGTGACATCACCAACCCTAGAATTTACATAAACCCCGCCCCCTGAACACGATTTATAGATTATCAAGACAGAATATGCTAATCAATGACTAGAAGATAACTACACATAAGCTTCATAAATTCATCAGCTAACCATTCAGAAATGTCCTGTTGCTTCTACGTGTTGTCTCTTCTTCTTGAGTCTCTCCATCTTTGTCTGACTCCGGTTTGAACATAAAAGGCTAAAAGTTTTTGATATTTTCAGTGCATGTGTGTGTGTGAGGTAAAAGGCTACAAGCTCTTGAAGCTCCGCCCCCTGTGCCGGGAGCAGCAGCTCATTTGCATTTAAAGGAACAGACACAAAACGGTGTGTTTTTGCTCACCCTCAAAAAGTGACAACTTTAACATGCTATATAACAATATCTGTGGGGTATTTTGAGCTAAAACTTCACACACACACTCTGGGGACATCAGAGACTTATTTTACATCTTCTGAAAAAGGAATTATACCACCCCTTTAAGGAGAAAATACTCAGCAGTGGTGTCGACTTATGAATTTACACATGGTTTGTCTTAAATCATATTAAAAACACCACTTAGACATAAAAACTGGATTTTCACCACAGGGGGACTTTAATTAAAATCTCATGATTTAATGTATCAAATGCTTTCTTTAAATCTAGACAGACAGCTCCCAGCACACCTTTGCCCAATTTAGATTTTATATTTTCTAAAAGAAAATCTTTTTTTTTGAAAAATTATACTTTTTGAAACCCAACCTGCATCTGATGTAATGAGATTTGATCCGGATATTCGGTACTTTTTCAGAATATGTGTAATAGCGCCCCCTGCAGTATAACAGTGAAAACACGGATATGACAATACGAACAAAGTGCAAGCTCCAGTTATAATCTAGTCGGGTGTGTTGAAGATAAGAGACGAAGCATCTGTCCTGTTCTCTCTCAGTCTGTCTGATAAAGCCTGATGTCACTCACATCTTATCAAAGGCTTTGATTAGACGTCCTCTGATGTCCAGCGTCTCCCTCTGGGTTTCAAGTCCATCTCTATGTGAAGTAGAGTTTGTGCTCCTCGTTTGCACTGCTGATTCAGGTGAAAGGTCACATCAGTGATGCAAACACACAGTTCAAGATGAATGAGGACCAACAACACTAACAAGGTTGAGAACTTGAGACTGAAACACATGGACTGCTAATCACAAAGTTCACATGCCAATAAAAGAGAAGTTTGCAAATAACTGATATCTGCAAGATAATGGTGTTCCTTTAAAAGATGATGCAACACATGCACTGATCACTTATGACTAAATAAAGCACTGGACTTAATTCCACAAAGCTTTATTTTCCCAATATTCAAAAAGTTTTGCATTACAAATTATTTTTGCATTACATTATTTTCACATTACTGTATTGCAGACCAATTCTATATTTTAAATTGTAAAAATAAATATTTATAAATATTTGTGTCGATCTAATGTTTGCATCTGTTCTGCCTTTAATTTACAATGATTTTTGATAAATAATAATTGTTTTTATTTATTTTTTTGTATTATTTATTCTTAGATCATTAGTAAATGTTCATTTAAATAGTTGAATATGTCTTTACATTTGCAGAAAAATCTAAAGCTTTATTGACACATTTTTTGGTCTCTTGATTCTGGGGTGATATAGTATAATCTGAAGTTTCACTATAAAACAAGAAATATAAGCTTCAGAAGTCATTTACAGCACTTTCAGTTTACAGTAACATTCAGAAATGTGTTCAAAGTGCTTTATATGCAGTCTCTATATACACTTCTGTTTTGTCGTTTTTTTTATTTTTTTAAGTTTTACAAGAAAACACGACAAAATGTCATGTTTTACGTGTCATTATTTTGTTTGTGAAATTAAATAAATAAAAAATGCCTTATTCGGGCGTGGTCCTGTTTTCCTTCAGGTCCTCTTTGCTCTTTTGAATGAAGGTGAAGATCTCAGTAAACAGGGCTTTGTATGCGGGCTGCTCGTGGTGTGTGTTCACACCCTGAGTGTGTGTGTGTGTTTGAGCTTTGTGTCTCGGCGTCTCGTCCTCGCAGCGACGCAGAAGCGTGTCGTATTTCTCCTTCAGGGCGACGTACTGCACATCCATCTCGTTCAGCAGAGATATCCCATGATGCTCGTCACTGTGCCACTGCAGGCTCCGCCCCCTGTGGCTGGCCACGCCCACTTCATCATCCAATGGGAGGGTCTCGTTGTGTTCTTGTTTGCTGGAGCTCAACAGAAGGCGCAGCTCCTGGACTTCAGCTTGGGTCTCGGTCAGCCGGCTCTTGTAAACTCCCATCAGCGCCGCTTTGGGCTCCAGTTGGCGGAGCTCGTGGGCCAGAACGTGGGCTTCTCGCTCAGCAGACTCTCGCTGAACGCGCTCCGTGTGCAACTGGGCCTGCAGGGAACGGGACGAGCGCAAGAGCTCCCAGAACTCCTCCTGTTCCTCCCGGGTCAGAGAACAGACGCAGCTGGAAGTGGAGAGCTCATGGGAAAAGTGCCTGAAATAAATACAGCATGGTAGAAAAACCAGAGCCATTAGTCAGCTGACCGCAAAGCTAACAAACATATGTAAAGCTAACAAACATATGTTCTAAGAACGTTTTGTTAATGTTCCCATTAAGTTGTGAAAACGTTCAAACCAAGCAGAATCTTGAATCCAACATTAAACCGCAGTTCATGGACTGGCCACTAGAGACCGGCTGCAGAAGACAGTCAATCCCATAGACCTCCATGTTGAAATGCCCGACTTTACAGCAGAATAAAACATGTTTACAGCCTGGTGCAAAAAGTGGTTTTGGTCTATATAGCTAATGTTGCCCTTCATGACGACTGTGAGGGGGTGATTTTTTTAATAACTCATTCATTTAAATCATATTAAGCCTTAAAGTTCTGCATAATTAAGGGCGTGGCCACTTGAGTTATGAAAACATTCAAACATCCATTAAAAAGAAAATCAATAACACTTTCCTATAAGGTTCAATAGTTAACTACCCTAGTTAACACAAACTAAGAATGAATAATACTTCTTCAGCATTAATTAATCTTAGTTCATATTAATTTCAGCATTTACCAATACGCTATTAAAATCAAAGGTTGTATTTGTTAACATTAGTTAATGCGCTGTGAACTAACATGAACAAACAATGAACAGCTGTATTTTTATTAACTAACATTAACAAGATTAATAAATACTGTAACAAATGTATTGCTCATGATTAGTTAATGTCAGTTACTACATTAACTAATGTTAACTAATGAACGTTATTGTAAAGTGTTACCAAACAATCTTGGTTATACGAGTGTTTAGGGAACATTACATTGTATCATTTTTTAACATTTTGAACGTTACTTTTGAATGTTGACCGAACAAGTCGTAACATTTAAAAAATGTTAAACGAACATCCAACCTATTCGTTTCAGAATAAAAAAAGCATTGAATAAACACTATTTTTGTCACAGCAACATATTAGGTCACATTGTTAAATATAAAGTCATAATTATGTGCAATAAAGTGAGAAATTATTAGATATAAAGTTGCAATTGGAAGAAATAATGTTGGAATTGTGAGAAATGTCGCAATTGTGAAATAAGAATTATTTTTTGGAGTAAAGTGCATGGAGGATAATGTTAAATATATAAATCATATTTTCCTTTTCTTGAATCATACAACCCTGTCCATGTTAACTCCAGCAGAATAAGAGATTTATAATGTTTGAGAAGGACGTTCTGTCTGAAACCTAATTACAGACCAGTTCTTTTTCTTTACTATTTTATTTTCTTATGCATGATATTTAATTTTCTTATGCATGATATTTTAACTTCTACTTATGCATCTGTTTTGATT
>NC_138238.1:38589850-38607350 GCF_964197995.2 Scardinius erythrophthalmus
TTCATTATTTGCAATATTCTAAAACAACATTCGGACGCAATAAATACTACATTAAGGCAATTCTAAAGGCTATATTTTAATTTAAAAAGTATTATAAACTTGCACTTCAGCAATATTATAGGCCCAGTTAGATGAAGAAATACTTAAACTCACCATGTTCCAGATCCTGATGATCATACCAGGGTTCTTCCTCTTTCAAATCAAACTCTCCTTCTATCATGTCTGTGAGCATCTTGAGTCAGTAAAGCAGAACACCTATAGTTCTTGTAGTTGTTATAAATTTGAGTTTTGTTTATTTTCTGTCAGTAAATGTAGCCTATATAATCTATATTATCATCTCTTTTTTTCGTCTTTAATGGTTGAATGTACTTTGAATAAGATGTAGCCTAGATATAATAGCGCATTACATGTGTCAGTCTGAGACATTGCACTGAGTAATATTGTGTCCTCGGGAGCGCGCGCAGGAGGAGGAGCTAACGTGGCGCGCGCGCGCTGAATGACTTATGCGCACAGATTGTACAGAGTAACCGAGAGTAACCCATGCACAGTCTTTGTATAGATCAGTTTTGTAGAAGATATGTGGTATGAAGTACATTTTAGCATTTAATAACCTTAATCTGATGCATATTAGTCATAAATAAAACATTATCACTTTTCTGATGCGGTTTCCCTGAAAAATTACTTTCTTGTTCACACCAGATTTTAATTTCTTATCCAGATTTCTTATAGTTTTGTGATCAGACCACATCAATGCAGAAATCTATGAAACATGACTGTTAATATTTCTATGGAATTTTTTTTTATTATTATTTATAGGCTACACTTAGATATTTATATACACAGTTTTAGCAGGTTTACTTATTTCTGTTCAAAGCTATAGGGCTGTCATCAGTCGTATAATAATTGTCTTTAGAATACAGAAAGAAAGTAAAATCATCCAGGTTTTTATATGTGTTAAAAATTATTGTGTTTTACATCTTTTTCTTTTACCATAATTTTTCACGGACTTTTTTTTTTTAAATTGTCTTTTTTTAGAGGTTCGTGTGTTCAACTGTGATGGAGCCATTCAACTCAGAAGATTTAATAAAATATATATAATTATTAATCTAGGTATCGATTTCTTTATATTTTTGAGGATCTGTTTCCATTCACATTTTCATCTTGTGTTGCACGTTTTTGTGTCCATGTAAGTCTCCTTTAACTATGTATTCAGTCATCTGTTAGTACATTTACAGTGCTTGTCAAATAACATCTCTCAGATGCAATAAAACACGTAAAGTGCAAAACGTTCATATTTTACAGTATACTTTAAATCTCGCCAGTGACACGCGCCGCCTAGCGGTGATGTCACACACGACCGCTCACGTGATTCGTCGGCTTCTTTTAAATGTAACACAATCAGGAAGTGAACTTTATTTTTTTTTTCTTCCAAAGGGACTCAGCTGATATGTGCCAAATGTGTTTGTCCTTCAGATTATACTTAACAAAGATGTGTGTGTCTAAACAGCACCACACCTTCAGGTTTGTTTGTTTGTTTGTTAGTCTGTCGAATAGCGGCTGGTCATATGTGTTTCTGGACGAGTCTCTCACATTGCCTCAGTCAGTCAGTTGTTCACTATGTGTCATCCACAGATGAGGATCCTGATCTTCATCGCTTGGCTCCTGTTTTACGTGTCTTTCCTCCTGGTGATGCGAAAGATGTGGACTGGGAAGTATATTCGCAGTCCCCTGGCTCGATCTCTGTTCATGAACATGGAGACTGAGACTGACACACCTGGACATGAAGCCCAGCAGGTGAGAAGCTCCTCAGCAGATGTTGAGATTTATCAACAAGAAATGATGCTTTCTGTACCTTCATCTGTTCACCATCTAAATACTAGTACAGTTTTGTATCAAAGTATCATGGTATTGAAACCATCACTGTTGTGGTTGTTGCATTTAGGCTGACAAAAAGTACTAAGGTATTATTATGTTTTTTGGACATTTACCATGGTATTCCTTCTGGATCACAATGTCAATACTATGGTACATGATATATCAAAATACCATGGTATTACCAATTTGAAATGATCACTACTGTGGTACTACAATGGTTTTTGATACCATGGTTTCATACATTCACAATTAGTACATATGTCCATTGGACCACCATGTAAATATGATTACATATGTTTAAAAATAGTGTGTATCAAAATACCATGGTATTACCAATGTGAAACCATCATAGTTGTGGTTGCATTTATACTAATGAAAAGTACCATGGTACTACCAATGATTTGGGCGTCATTTCATTTAATTTATATCCATAATGCATATCAAAATACCGTCCCAGCAAACAATCTTTGGTTTCTTAGAACATTCTGGGAACATTGTAATTCCCAAAACATGTATTTGTAACATTCGTTTTTGGTTAGCCAGGATAGTTTTCGTTACAGAAATATAACTTAAAGGATTAAAGGTTTGCAGAACGTTCCCCTAACCGTCCCGTAACGTTCCCAGAAAGTCTTTTCATCATATTTATTTGACATATTCTCCTCCGCCCCATATGGTATAAGCAGCATGAAAGACGGATGAATGGACGTCAATACATTTCAAACCATGTCTTATTTTAGTTATCATGACAAATAGTGATTGATTGACAGTAACATATAAGTAGGTTACATAAGTGTATATATAGATCTGGGATGCACGATATATCAGCCACCATATATATGATCATTTTTAGTGTTATCATTATCGGCCTGATAAGAAAATTATATATTAAAGCTGATCAATAATGTATTATCTCCTTCAGCTGAGACTCTTCAGATGCCACTGTTCAACATGATGGGTTTGAATTGCTTGAAATATGATCAGAATCACTTCAAAAAGGAAAATACAGTAAAGTGCAACATGTGCAGCGCAAGTCTTTCATATCGGCTACATAACATTATCATGAGAACATCATTATAATTGTGTGATTGGGACATGATGAGACTTTCATCTTTGTAATCAGGCTCTCAAAAATTATATACAAATTTGGATTTAGATTTATCGGCCAATATATCGGTTATCGGCTTTCAGAGATAAAGAATTATCGGTTATCGGTATCGGCCAAAATGTTAATATCGGTGCATCTCTAGCTTGGGACATGGATTTGATGGAGAGACTTTTGTTTTTGTAATCAGGCTCTTAAAATTTTAAATTTATCGGCCAATATATCGGTAATCAGCTCTCAAATATAAAGAATTATCGGTTATCTGTATCGGCCAATATATCGGTTATCGGCTCTCAAATATAAAGAATTATCGGTTATCTGTATCGGCCAATATATCGGTTATCGGCTCTCAAATATAAAGAATTATCGGTTATCTGTATCGGCCAATATATCAGTTATCGGCTCTCAAATATAAAGAATTATCGGTTATCTGTATCGGCCAATATATCGGTTATCGGCTCTCAAATATAAAGAATTATCGGTTATCTGTATCGGCCAATATATCGGTTATCGGCTCTCAAATATAAAGAATTATCGGTTATCTGTATCGGCCAATATATCGGTTATCGGCTCTCAAATATAAAGAATTATCGGTTATCTGTATCGGCCAATATATCGGTTATCGGCTCTCAAATATAAAGAATTATCGGTTATCTGTATCGGCCAATATATCGGTTATCGGCTCTCAAATATTAAGAATTATCGGTTATCTGTATCAGCCAAAATGTTCATATCGGTGCATCTCTAGCTTGGGACATGGATTTGATGGAGAGACTTTTGTTTTTGTAATCAGGCTCTTAAAATTTTACATTTATCGGCCAGTATATCGGTTATCGGCTCTCAAATATAAAGAATTATTGTATCGGCCAAAATTTTCATATCGGTATATTCCTAATTTTTTATTTATTTTTTTGCAAAGGAACTTAAATCTTATTTGGTGTGTGTTTCACGTGAGATGATGAACCAGCTGAAGTGTGAGTGTCGATGTCTTCGCAGTGGTACCGCTGCAGTCCCGAGCTGCTGGGAGAAAGAGTCCGCTCCGTGTTTGTTCAGAGTCGTCTGGATGAGGAGACGCTGGCGTTCCTCCAGAAGAGCGAGGAGAAGTCCAGCTGGCTTTTCACACAGCTTTACCACTCGCTCTTCTCCACCATCTTCAGCCCCATCGTTTCTCGCACCTCGATCAACGGGTAACCATCCCTGATTCTCTCCAGTGCCTGTTCTCATGAGTGCTTCGTCGTCAAGTCAAGTCACCTTCATTTATATAACGCTTTTAACTATATATATGTGACCCTGGATCACAAAACCAGTCAAAAGGGTCAATTTATTGACATTGGGTCTCATTCATGAAACATTTGTAAATATATGAGTAAATATGTGAGTGATTTGCGCGTAAAGAGACCTTCCCGAAAACTCTTCTCCTGATTCACAAATACTTCGTAAACGTCAGATGTGATAGTGAAATGTGTGTGTGTGTTAATGAATTCCAATCAGTCGTAAATGGGACGCGCGTGCACGCTCATTCTCAATTAACATAAATCCCGCCCATTAAATCCGACTGACAACTATATATGGGCATCATATTATGACACCAAACGAAGGATTTCAACATGTCTTCTCAAAAGCGAATGAAAAAGAGAAATTTCTCAGATGCAGAAATTGAAGTTTTATTATCAGAAGTTCATTCAAAACGCCACATTTTATTTTTAAGCGTACATAGTGGCGTATCAGGTCCTAAAAAAGGAAGCTTGGCAGCATATTACATATATGAATAATATCAGTTAATGGAGTTTCATCTGTTAATCGAACAGTCCCAGAAGTGAAAAGAGTCCCAGCCCTATTGAAAGCAATTAATTATTTGATTAAAGTGTTCCGTTTGCAGATGCTATTACTGGCTTTGATAATAAAAGTAAAAAGAAAAACCGTATGTAATTACTATATATAATATTTTTTCAAAATGCTGTGTAAATATGTACCCGGTTATGGTGAATTAAAATGCAGCCTTATTAATGAGCACAACGTTCGGATGTTAAAGCACTATACGTGTGGCTGGGAGCAGGTGTAGATTTCTTTCGTGCCAACTAACATTTGGAAAATACAAACATTTTAATGAATCCGAAAATTTACGCCAGAACCACTTTACACACGATTTACCCAAAAATTCGTTCTGCTCGTGTTTCATGAGTGAGACCCATTGAGATTTATAAATCATCTGAAAACTGAATAAATAAGCTTTTCCATTGATGTTTGTTAGAATTTGACAATATTTGGCCGAGATACGACTATTGTAAATCTGGAATCTGAGGGTGAAAAGAAATCGAAACATTGAGAAAATCTCCTTTAAAGTTGTGCATGTTCTCGATTGTGCAGCATTCACTCACAAAAATACATGTTTTATATATTTACGGTAGGAAATTTACTAAATATCTTCATGGAACATAATCTTTACTTTAATATCCTAATGATTTTTGGCATAAAATAGAAATCGATAATTTTGACCCATAACATGTATTGTTGGCTATTGCCACAGATACACCCGTGCGTCATGTGACTGGTTTTGTGATCCAGAGTCACATATGTTGTTTCACAGCAGCTTTACAGTGATAACAGGAGATTACAGTAACAGAGATTGTTTGGGCTTTACAGCAGCTCTAGAATAAAGTCCAGCTAAAGTTAAAGTGTTGATTGACTGTTGCAGAGATCATTAGTTTGTCCCGTTGGTCCACAGGTTTCTGGGCCGCGGCTCCATGTTTGTGTTTTCCAAGGATCAGTTCCGGCGTCTCCTCCGGATCGAGCCCGAATGGAAAGGGCATCGGATGCTGGATCTGGGAGCCGGTGATGGAGGCGTCACAGAAGTGATGGGGTCTCACTTTAACCAGGTGTTCACCACTGAGGTCTCGACGCCCATGAAGTGGCACTTACAGAGGAAGAGCTACAGGTGGGGATGCACCGATACCGATAATTCTTTATATATACAGTACTGTGCAAAAGTGTTAGGCATGTTAATATCCCCATCACACCCCCCACCCCACCCCACCAAATGGTTTTAAGTCAGTGATTTCTATCTTTTGCTGTAGTGTGTCAGTAGGAAATATCAGTTTACATTTCCAAACATTCTTTTTGCCATTAATTGTAATAATCCAGTGAGATTTGTGTATGCACAAGGAGTCTGACAACAACCGGTATGATCTGATCTCACCATCATCGAGTCCGTCTGTGAGGAGGAGATAGAGATAATATATTATTTATCGGCTTTAATACATAAGCCAAATTTTCTTATCAAACCGATAAAGATAACATTAAAAATGATCATATATCGGCCGATACCGATATGGTGGCTGATATACCGTGCATCCCTAGTTCCCGCTAAAGATGCCTCTGAATGAGGATTCGCTGCACACTGTTCATGCTCTGAGGGGAATCTGTGCTTGACTTTGAATCCTCAGCTTGCTGGGAGTGGATGAGTGGCACAGAACCGGTTTCCAGTTCGACCTGATCAGCTGCCTGAACCTGCTGGACCGCTGCGACGAGCCTCTGAAGCTCCTGAAGGACATTAAGAAGTCCCTGGTGCCAGGAACGGGACGGCTCGTCTTAGCAGCCGTTGTGCCCTTTCAGCCCTATGTGGAGACGGGTAAGATGATCGCTGAAACCAGAACTACTGATCAATTCATGAGTGTCTGCTAGTAGGTGCATTATCTACAACACGCTTACAAAGGTAAAATACTTAGAGGGAATACTTAGAATTTATATATACAATATTTCGGCATGAAAGTGAAGTTGCGCTAGTCTCTTCTCCTCTATTGTGTCGTATATCCGAGTGAAACGCTTCTGGAACAAGAACAGATGTGGGCGGGGCTTGATTGTGTCTGTGGGGAATTGATTGGATGGTTGTGGTTTGCTATTGGCTGATCTCATGTGAGTGACAGGTTGCCCCACCCACATCATCAGAGAAGAGAAGAGATGCTGCAAGAGGAACTTATTCTGATTCAAGATTATGAGGAACATTTAATGATGTGCACCGATAAATCATTTATAATAAACACTACAATATTCCGTAAAAAATAAGAATTATCCTTTTTTATTTCATGGTGACTTTAATTGTTTTTTATTTGATGAGTTTTTAGATTCATGACTTGAGAAATGTTCTTATTCTCGTAATTGAGTTTTTTTTCTTGCAATTTTCAGTTTATTTCTCAGTCTGAGTTTATTTCTCACAATTCTGACTTTTTCTCGCAAATCCGACTATCGCATTTTTGACTTATTTTCGCAATTTTGACCTGCAATTCTGAGTTTTTCTTGCAATTCTGACTTTATTTCTCATAAGTCTGACTTTATTTCTCACTCAAAATTGCGAGAAATAAAGTAGAAATGCGAGAAATAAACTCAGTATTATGATAAATAGTTAGAATTGCGAAATCTGACTTTATTTCTCGCAATTGAGTTTTTTTCTTGCAATTTTGAGTGTATATCTCACAAGTCTGTGTTTATTTCTCACAATTTTGACTTCGTTATTTTTGCAATTTTGACTTTCTCACAATTTTGACTTTTTCTTGCAATTCTGACTTTATTTCTCGCAATACTGACTTTATTTCTCTCAATTTCGACTATATCTTTCAATTCTGACTTTTTCTCGCAATTATGACTATCGCAGTTTTGACTTATTTTCGCAATTTTGACCTGCAATTCTACGTTTTTCTTGCAATTCTGACTTTTTCCTCACAATTTCTTGCAATTCTGACTTTATTTCTCATAAGTCTGACTTTATTTCTCACTCAAAATTGCGAGAAATAAACTCAATATAATGAGAAATAGTTAGAATTGCGAAATCTGACTTTATTTCTCGCAATTGAGTTTTTTTCTTGCAATTTTGAGTGTATATCTCTTAAGTCTGTTTATTTCTCACAATTTTGACTTCGTTATTTTTGCAATTTTGACTTTCTCACAATTTTGACTTTTTCTTGCAATTCTGACTTTTTCCTCACAATTTCTTGCAATTCTGACTTTATTTCTCTCAATTTCGTCTATATCTTGCAATTCTGACTTTTTCCTCACAATTCTGACTTTCTTGCAATTCTGACTTTATATCTCAATCAAAATTGCGAGAAATAAAGTCAGAAATGCGAAAAATAAACTCAATATTATGAGAAATAGTCAGAATTACGAAATCTGACTTTATTTCTCGCAATTGAGTTTTTGTCTTGCAATTTTGTGTATACATCTCACAAGTCTATGTTTATTTCTCACAATTTTGACTTCATTATTTTTGCAATTTTTACTTTATTTCTCACAATTTCTACTTTTTCTTGCAATTCTGACTTTATTTCTCGCAATTCTGACTTTATTTCCAGCAATTACGAGTTTCTCTCGCTATTCTGACTTAAACTCATAATTGCATGAAATGACCTATAAATTCTGACTATTTCTCTCAGTTCCCAGGGATGAAATGAGTAACAAATTAGTCAGAACAAAAACCTGACAGAGTCTTAAATAATCATCGTTGTCTTGACGTGTAGTGAGTAACCGCAGTGTAGTTGCTGACTCTGACCTGCTGACCCCTCATCATCTTCCAGGCGGGAGCTGGGTGCGACCCAAGGAGCACATCAGGGTGGAGGGCAAGTCGTGGGAAGATCAGGTGACCCAGCTGAACTCGGATGTGTTCCTGAAGATGGGCTTCGAGCTGGAGGCCGTCACACGCCTGCCGTACCTGTGTGAGGGAGACATGTACAGGGATTACTACATGCTGGACGACGCCGTGTTCGTGCTCAGACCTCAGGCGGACTGAAGACTCCACATCAAACCTCTGCTCGGGGCCCAAGTGAAAACCAAAGGGCTTACACACGAACAAATCTGGTTTCGACACAAATCTGGGTCAAATATGGACTGACCCAGCCGTTGGGTTACATTTTTAACCCAATGGTTGTGTTTGTCCATCTTTGACCCAAATTTCCTGCATTTTTGAGAGTGTAGTTTGTCTGTTACATCTCAGGAAAATTTTAACTTTGAGAAACACATGATATCTTCTTCCAGCTCATGGACTGTACTGTAACTGTGCTACGGGTGGAGTCGAACAACAAAAGATCATATCTAACAGAACATATTAGTTTTGTAAATATATGGAGGTATTAACTCAGAATATCATATTGTGCCTCCCCTCATGTTCTCGGTGTTTGTCTTGTTCGTATAAACTGAACTTCTCATGCAATTGTCTGAACATCTTAGGACCAATGCAAGACATTCTTTCTTAATGAATTTAACATAAGTCTGTTTTTTATGTGCACAACACAAAGTGTCTAACCATAAGTGTAGTAGTTGATAGTTGATTGCAGGGTTTGGTTTGTAAACACATTTTTTCATGGTGTAAATCAAGTGATTTCATTCTCCTGACGTTGTTTCTAAGTTTTCTCTGTAATCTACTTTTGGTCTCAGTGTGAAGCAGAATTGTCCTGTCTGCTAATTCTGCTGCATTTATGATGTTATTATGCAAAGCTAAAATAAAGCCATTTACACAGACAATTTTCTGTTTTAAAATAATATGTTATGAAAGATTGAGCCTTTTTAATTGTGTTTATTTCGATTTTCTTAAAAGTGTTAAAATGCTAAATAAGCCTGAATTTTATGTGCTTTTCCTCTAGAATAAATGTAGAGATAGAACAGCTGAATAAAAAGCAGAGGGGAATATCAACCCATTCATCCTCTTGACATTTGAACATTATAAATATAGAATATTTTTTTTAAAATCTGTATTTTTTACTGATCATTTTATATGAATTGCGTTATATTTGTAGGTATTTCTGCATTAAAGTTTCAGCGATGACATGGTTTAGGTGTGTTGGATTCTGAACTCCACAGATCCTCATGAACAGGATCCAGTAGCTTCACACCCTTCCCAGGACACAACTCCACAGAAATATAGAAGCGAGAGGAAGGGAAGATCATGATTCTGCTGGAGTCACGTGTCACTTGTTCCTTTTCTCCGTGGGTGAGGATGGACCAATCACAGTCGCCTAGGATTAATGGCTAAATGTTTTACCTTTTGTAGGACATATGCTGATTTATACTTAAGTGTCACATTTAAATACTTGAAATCTGACTTTATATCTCGCAATTATGACTTTATATCTCGCAATTCTGACTTTATTTCTCACAATTCAGACTTTATTTCTCACAATTCTGACTTTATTTCTCACAATTCAGACTTTATTTCTCACAATTCAGACTTTATTTCTTGCAATTCTGACTTTATTTCTTGCAATTCTGACTTTATTTCTTGCAATTCTTACGCTATTGACTGTATTTCTCACAATTCTGACTTTATTTCTCTCAATTCTGACTTTATTTCTCTCAATTCTGACTTTATTTCTCACAATTCAGACTTTATTTCTCACAATTCAGACTTTATTTCTTGCAATTCTGACTTTATTTCTTGCAATTCTTACGCTATTGACTGTATTTCTCACAATTCTGACTATTTCTCTCAATTCTGACTTTATTTCTCTCAATTCTGACTTTATTTCTTTCAATTCTGACTTTATTTCTCACAATTCAGACTTTATTTCTCACAATTCTGACTTTATTTCTCTCAATTCTGACTTTATTTCTTTCAATTCTGACTTTATTTCTCACAATTCAGACTTTATTTCTCACAATTCTGACTTTATTTCTCTCAATTCTGACTTTATTTCTTTCAATTCTGACTTTATTTCTCACAATTCAGACTTTATTTCTCACAATTCTGACTTTATTTCTCACAATTCTGACTTTATTTCTCTCAATTCTGACTTTATTTCTCTCAATTCTGACTTTATTTCTCTCAAATCTGACTTTATTTCTCTCAATTCTGACTTTATTTCTCACAATTCTGACTTTATTTCTCACAATTCTGACTTTATTTCTCTCAATTCTGACTTTATTTCTTGCAATTCTTACGCTATTGACTTTATTTCTCACAATTCTGACTTTATTTCTCTCAATTCTGACTTTATTTCTCTCAATTCACTTTATTTCTTGCAATTCTGACTTTATTTCTCTCAATTTTGACTTTATTTCTCTCAATTCTGGCTTTATTTCTCTCAATTCTGACTTTATTTCTCTCAATTCTGACTTTATTTCTCTCAATTCTGACTTTATTTCTCACAATTCTGACTTTATTTCTCTCAATTCTGACTTTATTTCTCTCAATTCTGACTTTATTTCTCACAATTTTGACTTTATTTCTCTCAATTCTGGCTTTATTTCTCTCAATTCTGACTTTATTTCTCTCAATTCTGACTTTATTTCTCTCAATTCTGACTTTATTTCTCACAATTCTGACTTTATTTCTCACAATTCTGACTTTATTTCTCACAATTCTGACTTTATTTCTCTCAATTCTGACTTTATTTCTTGCAATTCTTACGCTATTGACTTTATTTCTCACAATTCTGACTTTATTTCTCTCAATTCTGACTTTATTTCTCTCAATTCACTTTATTTCTTGCAATTCTGACTTTATTTCTCTCAATTTTGACTTTATTTCTCTCAATTCTGACTTTATTTCTCTCAATTCTGACTTTATTTCTCTCAATTCACTTTATATCACACAATTCTGACTTTATTTCTCTCAATTCTGACTTTATTTCTCTCAATTCTGACTTTATTTCTCACAATTCAGACTTTATTTCTCTCAATTCTGACTTTATTTCTCTCAATTCACTTTATATCACACAATTCTGACTTTATTTCTTACAATTCAGACTTTATTTCTCACAATTCTGACTTTATTTCTCACAATTCAGACTTTATTTCTCACAATTCAGACTTTATTTCTTGCAATTCTGACTTTATTTCTTGCAATTCTTACGCTATTGACTGTATTTCTCACAATTCTGACTTTATTTCTCTCAATTCTGACTTTATTTCTCTCAATTCTGACTTTATTTCTTTCAATTCTGACTTTATTTCTCACAATTCAGACTTTATTTCTCACAATTCTGACTTTATTTCTCTCAATTCTGACTTTATTTCTCTCAATTCTGACTTTATTTCTCTCAATTCTGACTTTATTTCTTTCAATTCTGACTTTATTTCTCACAATTCAGACTTTATTTCTCACAATTCAGACTTTATTTCTCACAATTCAGACTTTATTTCTCACAATTCAGACTTTATTTCTCTCAATTCTGACTTTATTTCTCTCAATTCTGACTTTATTTCTCTCAATTCTGACTTTATTTCTCTCAATTCTGACTTTATTTCTCTCAATTCAGACTTTATTTCTCTCAATTTTGACTTTATTTCTCTCAATTCTGACTATTTCTCACAATTCAGACTTTATTTCTCTCAATTCTGACTTTATTTCTCTCAATTCACTTTATATCACACAATTCTGACTTTATTTCTTACAATTCAGACTTTATTTCTCACAATTCTGACTTTATTTCTCACAATTCAGACTTTATTTCTCACAATTCTGACTTTATTTCTTGCAATTCTGACTTTATTTCTTGCAATTCTTACGCTATTGACTGTATTTCTCACAATTCTGACTTTATTTCTCTCAATTCTGACTTTATTTCTCTCAATTCTGACTTTATTTCTCACAATTCAGACTTTATTTCTCACAATTCAGACTTTATTTCTTGCAATTCTGACTTTATTTCTTGCAATTCTTACGCTATTGACTGTATTTCTCACAATTCTGACTATTTCTCTCAATTCTGACTTTATTTCTCTCAATTCTGACTTTATTTCTTTCAATTCTGACTTTATTTCTCACAATTCAGACTTTATTTCTCACAATTCTGACTTTATTTCTCTCAATTCTGACTTTATTTCTTTCAATTCTGACTTTATTTCTCACAATTCAGACTTTATTTCTCACAATTCTGACTTTATTTCTCTCAATTCTGACTTTATTTCTTTCAATTCTGACTTTATTTCTCACAATTCAGACTTTATTTCTCACAATTCTGACTTTATTTCTCACAATTCTGACTTTATTTCTCTCAATTCTGACTTTATTTCTCTCAATTCTGACTTTATTTCTCTCAAATCTGACTTTATTTCTCTCAATTCTGACTTTATTTCTCACAATTCTGACTTTATTTCTCACAATTCTGACTTTATTTCTCTCAATTCTGACTTTATTTCTTGCAATTCTTACGCTATTGACTTTATTTCTCACAATTCTGACTTTATTTCTCTCAATTCTGACTTTATTTCTCTCAATTCACTTTATTTCTTGCAATTCTGACTTTATTTCTCTCAATTTTGACTTTATTTCTCTCAATTCTGGCTTTATTTCTCTCAATTCTGACTTTATTTCTCTCAATTCTGACTTTATTTCTCTCAATTCTGACTTTATTTCTCACAATTCTGACTTTATTTCTCTCAATTCTGACTTTATTTCTCTCAATTCTGACTTTATTTCTCACAATTTTGACTTTATTTCTCTCAATTCTGGCTTTATTTCTCTCAATTCTGACTTTATTTCTCTCAATTCTGACTTTATTTCTCTCAATTCTGACTTTATTTCTCACAATTCTGACTTTATTTCTCACAATTCTGACTTTATTTCTCACAATTCTGACTTTATTTCTCTCAATTCTGACTTTATTTCTTGCAATTCTTACGCTATTGACTTTATTTCTCACAATTCTGACTTTATTTCTCTCAATTCTGACTTTATTTCTCTCAATTCACTTTATTTCTTGCAATTCTGACTTTATTTCTCTCAATTTTGACTTTATTTCTCTCAATTCTGACTTTATTTCTCTCAATTCTGACTTTATTTCTCTCAATTCACTTTATATCACACAATTCTGACTTTATTTCTCTCAATTCTGACTTTATTTCTCTCAATTCTGACTTTATTTCTCACAATTCAGACTTTATTTCTCTCAATTCTGACTTTATTTCTCTCAATTCACTTTATATCACACAATTCTGACTTTATTTCTTACAATTCAGACTTTATTTCTCACAATTCTGACTTTATTTCTCACAATTCAGACTTTATTTCTCACAATTCAGACTTTATTTCTTGCAATTCTGACTTTATTTCTTGCAATTCTTACGCTATTGACTGTATTTCTCACAATTCTGACTTTATTTCTCTCAATTCTGACTTTATTTCTCTCAATTCTGACTTTATTTCTTTCAATTCTGACTTTATTTCTCACAATTCAGACTTTATTTCTCACAATTCTGACTTTATTTCTCTCAATTCTGACTTTATTTCTCTCAATTCTGACTTTATTTCTCTCAATTCTGACTTTATTTCTTTCAATTCTGACTTTATTTCTCACAATTCAGACTTTATTTCTCACAATTCAGACTTTATTTCTCACAATTCAGACTTTATTTCTCACAATTCAGACTTTATTTCTCTCAATTCTGACTTTATTTCTCTCAATTCTGACTTTATTTCTCTCAATTCTGACTTTATTTCTCTCAATTCTGACTTTATTTCTCTCAATTCAGACTTTATTTCTCTCAATTTTGACTTTATTTCTCTCAATTCTGACTATTTCTCACAATTCAGACTTTATTTCTCTCAATTCTGACTTTATTTCTCTCAATTCACTTTATATCACACAATTCTGACTTTATTTCTTACAATTCAGACTTTATTTCTCACAATTCTGACTTTATTTCTCACAATTCAGACTTTATTTCTCACAATTCAGACTTTATTTCTTGCAATTCTGACTTTATTTCTTGCAATTCTTACGCTATTGACTGTATTTCTCACAATTCTGACTTTATTTCTCTCAATTCTGACTTTATTTCTCTCAATTCTGACTTTATTTCTTTCAATTCTGACTTTATTTCTCACAATTCAGACTTTATTTCTCACAATTCTGACTTTATTTCTCTCAATTCTGACTTTATTTCTCTCAATTCTGACTTTATTTCTCACAATTCTGACTTTATTTCTCTCAATTCTGACTTTATTTCTCTCAATTCTGACTTTATTTCTCTCAATTCTGACTTTATTTCTCTCAATTCACTTTATTTCTTGCAATTCTGACTTTATTTCTCTCAATTTTGACTTTATTTCTCTCAATTCTGGCTTTATTTCTCTCAATTCTGACTTTATTTCTCTCAATTCTGACTTTATTTCTCACAATTCTGACTTTATTTCTCACAATTCTGACTATTTCTCACAATTCTGACTTTATTTCTCACAATTCTGACTTTATTTCTCACAATTCTGACTTTATTTCTCACAATTCTGACTTTATTTCTCTCAATTCTGACTTTATTTCTTGCAATTCTTACGCTATTGACATTATTTCTCACAATTCTGACTTTATTTCTCTCAATTCTGACTTTATTTCTCTCAATTCACTTTATTTCTTGCAATTCTGACTTTATTTCTCTCAATTTTGACTATTTCTCTCAATTCTGACTTTATTTCTCTCAATTCACTTTATTTCTTGCAATTCTGACTTTATTTCTCTCAATTCTGACTTTATTTCTCTCAATTCTGACTTTATTTCTCACAATTCTGACTTTATTTCTCACAATTCAGACTTTATTTCTCTCAATTCTGACTTTATTTCTTTCAATCCAGACTTTATTTCTCACAATTCACTTTATATCTCACAATTCTGACTTTATTTCTTACAATTCAGACTTTATTTCTCTCAATTCAGACTTTATTTCTCACAATTCAGACTTTATTTCTTTCAATCCAGACTTTATTTCTCACAATTCAGACTTTATTTCTCACAATTCAGACTTTATTTCTCACAATTCAGACTTTATTTCTCTCAATTCTGACTTTATTTCTTTCAATCCAGACTTTATTTCTCACAATTCACTTTATATCTCACAATTCTGACTTTATTTCTTACAATTCAGACTTTATTTCTCACAATTCAGACTTTATTTCTCACAATTCAGACTTTATTTCTCACAATTCAGACTTTATTTCTTTCAATCCAGACTTTATTTCTCACAATTCAGACTTTATTTCTCTCAATTCAGACTTTATTTCTCACAATTCAGACTTTATTTCTTTCAATCCAGACTTTATTTCTCACAATTCAGACTTTATTTCTCTCAATTCAGACTTTATTTCTCTCAATTCAGACTTTATTTCTTGACATTCAGACTTTATTTCTCGCAACTCTGTTTTTTTTTCTGCAAATTCTGCCTTAATTTCTCTCAGTTCTTCCTGGATTTCTCTCAGTTCTACAGGCGCCAGTGAGTCGGTGTTTTGGGCCTCCTCGCGCCCCCTACAGGAATCACACGCATGCGCAATCAACACATTTATTTCCCAGCGATATTTTCCTTCCAACGCGGATCTCCAGCATCATCCCGCGTCTCAGCCAACCCGCAGTCAGGCTCTCAGTGTCGGCCACGTCCCCGGGCCACGTCGCGCTGCTCTCGCCATCTTTCAGTCGCGAAAACCGTGTTTATATCGCCGTTAGCGGGAATTACAGCAGCACTTTAAAGCGTCGCACAGCCCGTTCCCGTCACACATCTCAGCGGCCCACAGAAACATGAACATCTTCAGACTGACGGGGGATCTGTCCCATTTAGCAGCCATCATCATCCTCCTAACGAAGATCTGGAAAACCAGGTCGTGTGCAGGTGAGAAATGATGCAGTCGTTGTGTTTCTGCGAGTGTGTTTCAGTGTATTCACACCAGCTGAGTGTGTGTCCGGCTGACCAGCCTCTGTGATGCAGCGGGTCCGCTCATTAACTCATGCACTAGGCCTCGGATATGAGGGAATTATGGCATTTCTGGCATGTGTTGGTGTTTAATGACAGTAGTGTGTGTGTGTTTTCATCACTCAAAAGTTAGATCCAGCGCTACAGTTTGGCTTTAGACTGAGTTGCATGACATATAAAGCAAAAGCATTAGCGCTTTAAACAAACTGAATGTTCTAAACTTTGGAGTTTTGCACTGTATGTTATCAGCCTCTAGATAACGTCCATTCATTCATTCTGATGGCATGCTCTGACCCGTGACGTGGCAGCAGGATGTCATTAGAATATTATTAATTAGACATAAGCAGTGACTGTAATGCTGTGCTGGAGCTGTACATGTGTGTTTGCTTTAGTGTGTGTTTATGACTGTGAGTGTGCTGTAAATGAGACTGGACTGTGTTGATGTGCATCTTGTTGTTGTTTGTGTTTCAGGGATATCTGGGAAGAGTCAGATTCTGTTTGCTCTGGTGTTCACCACTCGCTACCTGGACCTGCTCACGGCCTTCATCTCCCTCTACAACTCCTTCATGAAGGTGAATCTCAGCATCCCTCCTCTTAAACATGCACAAGTCTTCTTATTCTCGCAGTATATTATTGAGGTTCAGTATATGTAGGCGCTGCTGAAGAGAAAGCTTGTGGAAAGATGAACAGAGGAAATCTGTTAAAAGACAAGCAGGGTGTGTTGACTCTGATATGGATTTGCGTTTACTCCACACAAAATTGATTATGCAATTATTGTCAGATTTTTATTGCTGATGTCACTGAAAAATAATCTTGTCAAATGGTTTTGGACATTACAGAATATCTGCCAGTAAAAAGACTCCT
>NC_138238.1:38612350-38672350 GCF_964197995.2 Scardinius erythrophthalmus
ACCAATCACAACACACTGCTCCAGCCGACCAATCAGAGCACAGTGTGCTTTTCAGAAGGAGGGGCTTCATAGAGACAGGAAGTAAACAGAGCGTTACTGACAGACTGGGAAGAGAGGAGCCGCAACAATGGAGAATATGAACATTCAAGAATGAAAACCTGTTCTAGTAGAGACCAAGACTTTGTAAAAGGGTATAATAGGACCTTCTTAATAAATCTTGTTCTGATCTGATTGTTGTCCGTCTCTCTTCAGTGTTGAAAGGAAAGAAGCTGAGTCTGCCAGCGTAGGGGTCTCGCACCGGAGCGAGACGCTGAGGACGAGTGAGACGAGCGAGTGCGAAAGATGAGATCCGTTCCTGGTCACATCAGGTGCTCTGGATTCAAGCCCAGGCCGTACCGTGGCTTTTCGGATTCCTGTTTTATGCATCTTGTCTTACCCTTTTTTATTATTCTGTATAAAAGAAAGTTTTCTACATGAAAGGTGTGCTATGATTTGACCGACGGCATCACAAACGAGCTGAAATTGCCTCGTCAGGCAATGCTAACAGGCAGGGACTGATTCTTATGATGAATATTGATTTTGTTTGTAAGAGTATTTTCAATCTGATTAAATGTACATGTTTTCAAGAAGATTAAAGGAGTGTTTGTTGCTCCGTAGGATAAAATTGAATGGAAAAAAATATTTGTTTTTGCTGGATTTCTTCATGCAATAATCATTTGTTAAAGAAGGCCAGTCATAATCTAGCGGTTCCCCAAACCGCTTGTCTAATTAGGTTCAGAAAACACAATTTCAATGTTTGGAAGATGGAAAATTTCTAATTTATAGTTTAAAACAGCTCAACACATGGGAACCGCCACTGTCTGTCAGCGTACAGTATTGACACTGCCTTTATCACTGTAAATGGCTTCTTAAAGAACCAAAAATAAACCGTACAAATGTTCTCAAAGATTATTATGCCGTTTATTTTTAGGATTTTTTTTCTCCTACAGTTTGATTGCTTTGAGGGTTGTCATTTTTTGATTGGTGTAAAATGATCGGCTGAAACTTGGACAGGCCAAATATTAATCATTCATCCTGAACCACTTTTTCAGCAGAGAGTTTTGACCAGTTACTTTATTAATATCAAAATGTAAATTGGTGAGGTGTTCATTTTATTTCTGATCTATAAGATATTTAATGGAGAGAACCAAGCAGACAATAAAAAAAAAAAAAAAAACAATAATAACCACTTTATTTTAAAGCCAGAGGTGTTGGGTTTGCTTTCAACTGAGCTTTTGGATGGTGCTACTGCCTCAAATAAAGATTTAATGGGAAACACTGCTTGGTTTGAAAATTGAATGTCATTTTGTTTTGATTCATAAAGCCACGTATATTCAGGCTAACTCCATCATCAACACGAAAAAAACCCGAATTGTTCTGTGGCATTGTATTGATGTGAACAAATTGTTCTTTTGAATCGGATCGTTTGAATGAATCAGTTCAAGAATCAACCTGAACTCCATTGAACTGTGTATCTTTTCCGGAAGCGTCCGATTACAACCGAAAACCGACTATTTGACTGAAGGGGCAGAAGCGGATAGTAAGTTATATTATTGTTGTAAATATGGCGAATATTTGTTTAACTATTAAAAATGTCAGATTATACAGCACATTGCTTTATTGTAACGCAATAAATCGATATTTTCGACTAGCTTTTGACGAGTCTTTCTAATACGGAACTACTTTACTGCCGGAAGCTACTTCATCTTCCGTTCCGGAATCCGGACACATTTCGCTGCGACACCGAAAAGGGAAAACAAACACGCCCCGCTGCAGACAGATGTCAGTGAACGAGTCGTTTATTACCATGTTGTAATATCAAGATTACAGGCGGGCAGAGTCATGGGTTCTGTAATGTTCACTGTCATACGTTCGTGATCGCGACTGAGAGACTGGTGTGACCGTCAGGATGCCCGGAATGGTGGTGCTTGGACGCCGATGGCGGATCGCCAGCGATGATCTTGTGTTTCCTGGCGCTATCGAGTTATTCATCAGAGCGGTGTGGTAAGAACTGCAGTTGATTTAGCTCACTTGGGATTTTGGGTATTGTGTAACACACTGCCATATTCATATACCATAACAGCTAGGAAAAATACGTTCTGAGATCGGTGTTGCCAACGTTTCCATTACAAATATTATATTTCTGAACGTTCGAAGCGTCCAGGTGTTAATCGTGAGTGTTCTCTGAACACTCTGAAACAAGTAGTATGTTTTGTTTTAAATAAAACGTTTCATGAACGGTGTATAAATACTATTTTTGTGCTGACGTTTTCAAAAGTAAAGTTCCCTTGATGTCTGCAAAATGATAAAATTTAATATAACTAAGTTATTCAAACATGAGGCTTTTTTTTGTAACATTCAGAAATCATTCAGGTATAACGTTTTCTGAATGTTTTGAGAACAATATCAGATAACTTAACATTACTAATAGGGCTTGGTACCGATTCAGATGTCCCGATTCGATTCGATTCAATGAATAATTTTCACTGGTCCCACCACAGAAATAAATAAATAAATAAATAAAATAGTTTTTTTTAACCATCACTTGTATTGTAATTAATGTTATGACACCAACATTTTAGATACTAGTGAAATTTTGCAGTGCTGGATTCCAGTTTTGATAACACAGCCAAAACTACGATCAAATATACATTTCAAAGATGATCAAAGTCATTAATAAAAAAGAACAAATAATCAAATTAGCCGACAAATAAATAAATAAAATTAAACAAACATATACATAAAAAATCAGGTAGGTCCAACAGCAGACTTTAGGTACAGAAATTGAATAAAGTAATCATGTGAGATAACTGCATAATCTGTATAAATTAAATATGGAGTATTCCTTATTAAAGTTGCAAAAGTTAGGCAGTCAAGAGAAGAGTGTTTTTATTTCTTTGTCTTTTGTTGTTTGATTATCATTAATGACACAGACAGCGACAGGTTTATTAGGTTACTGTCACTTTAAGACACGGAAAACACGGATCCAATACACTGATACACATGCGCTGTCTTTCTCTACTGTTCACCAGGACACCGGCCGAGACCCGGCGTTTAGAGAATTATGTGTCCGTTCAAGCGCAAGAAGATGTGAAGAAGACTAGTAATAAGATTAACATTGATCAGTTATTATATTCAATGCTTATGGAAATATGGAAAAAGGATTGACTCGTGGCTTTTGAGAATCGATATTGACATTTTAAAAAACGATAAATCGAAAAATCAATTTTTTTCCCCCTAGCCGTAATTACTAACTATTAACGTTACTAGTATAATGTCTGTTCAACCGTAACGTTAGCCAAAGTTTGCTGGGATGGCTTTTAAAAGCAAATACCATTGTACAAAAAACTCTTTAACAGCGAAGTCACCAAGATATTCATCACTGCACGCTCATAAACATGGCATTACCATATTAATTATCCAGTGTTCCATGGCAATACTGTGCTAAAATAAGGCAGTATCTTTGGTTTCTGAAAGCTCTCTTGTCTCTTAGGTGGGTCGTGACCTTAGTTGTGTACATTAACCATAAGGGACGGTTTGACTGTCAAGGCGGAGCGTATTTGCATAATTACCTTGTAGTTCTTCTTGTGCTTTTGGCTGCCATCATCTTCACATTATGTGCAGTTGTTTACGTCAGTGCTCAAGGTACGTGTCTTTCCCGGACCCGATGCATGATGTTATTTCTTCACATGTGACCCTGGACCACAGAACCAGTCTCGAGTCGCACGGGTGTATCTGTGGCAATAGCCAACTATACATGTTATGGGTCAAAATTATACATTTTTCTTTTATGCCAGAAATCATTAGGATATTCAGTAAAGATCATGTTCCATGAAGATATTTAGTAAATTTCCTACTGTAAATATATAAAACATGTATTTGTGTGAGTGAATGCAGCACAATCGCCAACATAAATGAACAATTTTAAAGGAGATTTTCTCAATGTTTTGATTTTTTTGCACCCTCAGATTCCAGATTTTCAAATATTGTCATATCCAAACAAACCATACATCAATGGAAAGCTTATTTATTCAGTTTGCATGTGATATATACATCTCAATTTATAAAAATGGACCCATGTGACTGGTTTTGTGGTCCAGGGTCACATATGTGTAATGCATGATGCTATTTCTTCATAATGTGTAATGATGCAATGTAATTCTGCTGTGATTGGTCTTAGGAACCATAATGAACCCGGGTCCTCGGCGCTCGATGCCGGTCCTGGTGTATCTGCGTGCGGTTCTGTACCTTCCTGAGCTCGTGTGGGCCGTTCTGGGGGCCGTCTGGGTGTCGGATAACAGCACGGGATGCAAGCCGGAAGAGGTCGGGGCCGTGATCGGAGCTGTGGTTTCCAGGTCAGCAAAAAATATTTAACAATATTCCTTTTCAAAAAATGTACATGCATGCTTTCATCCAGCCAGGATTCATTAAAAATGATCATAAGTGACAGTAAAGGCATTTATAATGTAACAAAAATATTGTTATAATAAAATAAATGATTTTCTTTTGAGCTTTCTATTCATCAAAGAATCCTGAAAAATAAAATATATCACGGTTTCCACAAAAATATGAATCAGTATGACTGTTTTCAACACTGATAATAATCATAAATGTGTCTTGAGCATCAGATCATCATATTAGAGTGATTTCTGAAGGATCATGTGACACTGAAGACTGGAGTAATGATGCTGAAAATTCAGATTTGATCACAGGAATAAATTACACTTTACTATATATTCACATAGAAAACAGATAATTTAGTTTGTAAAAATTTGTAAAAAATTGTACTGTAATTTTAAAGCCTTTGAATAGTGTTGTATGTTTACAAAATGACTTGAATCGTGTTTCCAACTCGTTCTTGCCTCGTTAGCATATATGCTAGTTTTGATTAAAGCTAAAGATTAGGACACAATAGTTTTAGATTACATTTGATATGGTGTATTATTTAATAGACTTCAAAGTTGTGTGTTACTTACAATCATATTTTGTATCTGTAATTTAGATCAAAATAACTCATAATGTCATCATCATCCTTTTAGAATGAACTCTACAAGAACAAGTTAATGTCTTTTTTTTTTTTTTCATATATTCTGTTATGTTTAAAGGGGATAATCTTAAAACACCAACAATGTTATCTTGGTTTCGTAAAGTATGATCAAAATCTGAAGCTCCAAAATGTTCATAAAATAAGAAACGCCTCCATTGTAGTTTTGAGGTTTCTTATCACAATATTCCTTATTTAAATAATTCATACGCAGAATAAAGGGGCGGGGCCTGTTTGAGTTAGTAGTGTGTTAAACTGGTGGTTAAGGGGCGGGACATTTCCCAAACACACTCGAAGCGCTTGACCAATCACAACACACTGCTCCAGCCGACCAATCAGAGCACAGTGTGCTTTTCAGAAGGAGGGGCTTCATAGAGACAGAGCGTTACTGACAGACTGGGAGGAGAGGAGCCGCAACAATGGAGAATATGAGGAGAATACCTATTCTAGTAGAGCCCAAACACCTCTTTAATACAAAGACTGACATGGTTCAGTGCTGAAAATGTGTAATATTTCCTCTTTAATGTACCCGCGCTTCACTGTCTCTGCTGCTGTCCTCAGCTGGATCATCCTTCTCTCCATGGCTGTGGGAGTGCTGGTCGTGTTTGACCCTCTGGGCAGCCAGCGCTCGGGCGTCTCTCTGGACGCTCAGTCGGCCGTGCGGGGTCTGGATCTGGAGAGCAGCGAGTCGTCTCAGCTCTTCTACACCGCACACACACTGGCCTCGCGCGTGTGGGAGAGCCGTCTGCGTCTCCTCTGCTTCTGTCTGCCTCAGGACGACAACCATCGCGCCGCTTTCTCCAGCATCGCACAGCTCGTCGGAGGATTCTTCCTGGTCAGAGACTAGACTCACAGTTTGTTTGTACCACTTTATTTCACTGGAAAATCACTCTGTTCACTAGCGGTGTAACGATACCCTCATGTCATGATTCGAGACATATCACGATACTGAACTCATGATACGATATTATTGCGATACACCAAAACATATATAAAATTCATGATTGTTCCATTTGTTAACATTAGTTAACATGAACTTGCTATAAAACAAGCATTTATTAATCTTAGTTAATGTTCATTTAACATTAACTAATACATTATTAAAATCAAAACTTGTCTTTGTTAATATTATTCAATGGACATGAACTAGCGAAGAACTGTATTCTTATTTGCTAACTTTAACAAGGATTGATAAATGCTGTAACAAATGTATTGCTCATTGTTAATGAATGAATGTTTGCTAATACATTAACAACTAATGAGACCTTATTGTAAAGTGTTACCTAAAATTCTGACTGTCAAGTTGTTAATTATTATAATTATGTGATACAGGCTGATAATCAATACATGGCTGATATTAAAATATATTGTCTAAATAAAAAAAATAAAAATAAAAAAAAAACAGTTTCTTTAAATGTTAAAAGTGAATTTAGGCATTGCAACATAATGTGCAATATGAAAAATTTAACTATTTAGATTTAGCTTTTTTTAAAGATTAAGTGAGCGTTAGAAGACAAAGGTAATCTATTTGTAAACATAGGAAAGAGGAAATTAGCATGCAAAGTTAATATACAATATCAGCCAATAGCGATAAAAAAAAAAAAATATATATATATAACGATACCGATATAATGAGGTTTGAGTGAAGCTAACCTGACTCTGTCTGTTTCCAGGACACAGACCTGGTTCCCAGTGATATCGCCGCTGGTCTGGCTCTTCTTCATCAGGAGCAGGACAAGATGGAGCGGAGCAGAGACCCTGACGAGGTCCTGACCCACAGCCCGTCCTCCCCGATAGTGAGTCGGAGCTTATCACTGGAATCAACCCTATAAAGCCCACTCTATCATAATTGATATGCAACTTACATTTTTCTGATTATTATTTAATATGCCAGGCTTTACAGGGAGATTGCAATGGTTAAAGGAGAAGTTCACTCCAGAATAAAAATGTCCTGATAATTTACTCTCCCCACGTCATCCAAGATGTTCATGTCTTTCTTTGGTTGAAAAGAAATGAAGGTTTTTGAGGAAAACACTCCAGGATGTTTCTCCATATAGTGTCTTCAATGGGGTCCAACGGGTCGAAGGTCCAGATGTGAGTTTCAGTGCAGCTTCAAAGTCTCGACACGATCCAGCCGAGGAATAAGAGTCTCATCTAGACAAACCAGCGGACATTTTATAACTAAATAAACATTATACACTTTTAAACCACAAATGCTCGTCTTGCACTAGCTGTGATGCGACACACATTACGTGATCACGATGGAAGGTAGGAGGAAGTACAGACCCTGTGTTTACAAATCGAACGTGCAAAGCCGAAGTCAAACGCCATTCACAAAAAAAATAAAAGTTAAAACAATGATGTCGGATGATTTTGAAGTTGGAAGAGAAAATGAGATTTGAGTTTTTCGCCCTACCCTACAGGTTTGAACCGGAACACACGTGACTTTTCAATGGATTACATAATGCGTGAAGTCGGGGACAGAAAACTGAAAATGAGCATTTGTGGTTTAAAAGTGTATAAATGTTTATTTTGTTCTAAAATGTCCGCTGGTTTGTCTAGATAAGACTCTTATTCCTCGGCTGGATCGTGTCGAGACTTTGAAGCTGCACTGAAACTCACATTTCCTCAAAAACCTTCATTTCTTTTCGACTGAAGAAAGAAAGACATGAACATCTTGGATGACGTGGAGGAGAGTAAACTATCAGGACATTTAATTCTGAAGTGAACTACTCCTTTACTGCATGTGAAGTATACTCAGTGCATGCAGTGATCCGCCTCTTCTGGTGTGTTTTCCCAGAGGGAGGATCTGGAGATTGAGCTGGAGAAAGCCACTCACTATATGCAGTTTGCAGCAGCCGCGTATGGATGGCCGCTGTACGTCTACTCAAACCCACTCACGGGGCTCTGCAAACTCAGTGGAGATTGGTGGGTATAAAGTTTGCTAAAGTTCGCTAACAGTATCAAAGGTGTAGTTCACCCAAAAATGAAAATTAGCCCATGATTTATTCACGCTCAAGCCATCCTAGGTGTATATGACATCCTTCTTTCAGACGAATACAATCTGAGTTATATTAAAAAATATCCTGGCTCTTCCAAGCTTTATAATGGCAGTGAATGGCTGTTTCTGTTTTGAAGTCCATAAAAGTGCATCTGTCCATCATAAAAGTGCATCTATCCATCATAAAAGTGCATCTGTCCATCATAAAAGTGCATCTGTCCATGATAAAAGTGCATCTGTCCATGATAAAAGTGCATCTGTCCATCATAAAAGTGCATCTGTCCATCATAAAAGTGCATCTATCCATCATAAAAGTGCATCTGTCCATCATAAAAGTGCATCTGTCCATGATAAAAGTGCATCTGTCCATGATAAAAGTGCATCTGTCCATGATAAAAGTGCATCTGTCCATCATAAAAGTGCATCTGTCCGTCATAAAAGTGCATCTGTCCGTCATAAAAGTGCATCTGTCCGTCATAAAAGTGCATCTGTCCGTCATAAAAGTGCATCTGTCCATCATAAAAGTGCATCTGTCCATCATAAAAGTGCATCTGTCCATCATAAAAGTGCATCTATCCATCATAAAAGTCCATCTGTCCATCATAAAAGTGCATCTATCCATCATAAAAGTGCATCTGTCCATCATAAAAGTGCATCTGTCCATCATAAAAGTGCATCTGTCCATCATAAAAGTGCATCTGTCCATGATAAAAGTGCATCTATCCATCATAAAAGTGCATCTGTCCATCATAAAAGTGCATCTGTCCATGATAAAAGTGCATCTGTCCATGATAAAAGTGCATCTGTCCATCATAAAAGTGCATCTGTCCATCATAAAAGTGCATCTGTCCATCATAAAAGTGCATCTGTCCATGATAAAAGTGCATCTGTCCATCATAAAAGTGCATCTGTCCATCATAAAAGTGCATCTGTCCATCATAAAAGTGCATCTGTCCATCATAAAAGTGCATCTGTCCATGATAAAAGTGCATCTGTCCATGATAAAAGTGCATCTGTCCATGATAAAAGTGCATCTGTCCATCATAAAAGTGCATCTGTCCATCATAAAAGTGCATCTGTCCATCATAAAAGTGCATCTGTCCATCATAAAAGTGCATCTGTCCATCATAAAAGTGCATCTGTCCGTCATAAAAGTGCATCTGTCCGTCATAAAAGTGCATCTGTCCGTCATAAAAGTGCATCTATCCGTCATAAAAGTGCATCTATCCGTCATAAAAGTGCATCTATCCGTCATAAAAGAGCATCTGTCCGTCATAAAAGTGCATCTGTCCATCATAAAAGTGCATCTGTCCATCATAAAAGTGCATCTATCCGTCATAAAAGAGCATCTGTCCATCATAAAAGTGCATCTGTCCATCATAAAAGTGCATCTATCCATCATAAAAGTGCATCTGTCCATCATAAAAGTGCATCTGTCCATCATAAAAGTGCATCTATCCGTCATAAAAGAGCATCTGTCCATCATAAAAGTGCATCTGTCCATCATAAAAGTGCATCTATCCATCATAAAAGTGCATCTGTCCATCATAAAAGTGCATCTATCCATGATAAAAGTCCATCTATCCGATTGATCATAACTCTGATTGTATTCGTCTGAAAGAAGAATGTCACACACACCTATGATGGCTTGAGTGTGAGTAAATAATGGGCTAATCTTCATTTTTGAGTGAACTCACCCTTTAAATGCAGAAGTGCAGTGATGGATCTCTGTTTCAGCTGTCGGAGTCGTCAGGCGGAGTACGATCTTGTCGGAGGAGACAGTCTCGGCTGCCACTTCTCCTCTATCCTGCAGAGCACAGGCCTCCAGTACCGAGACTTCATCCACATCAGCTTTCATAACCAGGTGACGTCTCAGGGTCCCACACCTTCTCTAACCTCGCCCATCCCAATCCCAGAAGAATGACTCCCAGTCACTCCCACTCCCGGAATCTGTCAGTAATACAGGACAGATCACAGCATGCCCACCTTAGTCGAATAAAAATCAAAATGTAGTTTTTTATGTTATTTTATTGAACTGAAAGCCAACTTAAACAATGCACACACATTAAATTTAAAGGTATAGCGGAGGATTTTTTACTTCCGGGTGGATCACCTATACTATTGGTCCTCCTAATTGTCAATCATTCTGGTGAATCAATCAAACTTTTCAAAAAGTGGAGAGGGCGGGTCTTATCTAAAATTCGGAAAGATCCTCCGCTATACCATGCAAAAACATGCAGTGCGATTCAGAATGTGTTTGCCTACAGCAATGTGTTTTTATTCCGTAGATCTACGAGATCCCGTTCTTCGTGGCGTTGGATCATAAGCGGGAGGCGGTCCTTGTCGCTGTGAGGGGAACGCTGTCGCTTAAGGTGAGAATCATCGGTTATACACTGATAATCATCAGGATTCTCTGAGGAAAGAAAGCAAACATGTTTGACAAACCATCCTTCACTCGTACCCAAATCTGCAGGTGTTATATATCCATAAACAAATGACACTCGTGAGGTCTGCCAGTCATTCCTGAAGAGACTTTTCATATGTAGGGCTTTCGATTTAACACGTTAATCTAATTGATTAGTTATGAAAAAATAACTAGAGTAAAGGGGTGGTTGAATATGATTTGACTTTTCTAACTTTAGTTAGTGTGTAATGTTGCTGTTTGAGCATAAACAACATCTGCAAAGTTACAACGCTCAAAGTTCAGAGCAAAGGGAGATATTTGCTTTTACAGAAATCGCTTTTTAAGGACTACAACAAACGGCTGGTAGAGACTACACCACATTCCTCCCGGGTTAGTGACATCACCAACCCTAGAATTTACATAAACCCCGCCCCCTGAACACGATTTATAGATTATCATGACAGAATATGCTAATCAATGACTAGAAGATAACTACACATCAGCTTCATAAATTCATCAACTAACCATTCAGAAATGTCCGGTTGCTTCTACATGTTGTCACTTCTTCTTGAGTCTCTCCATCTTTGTCTGACTCCGGTTTGAACATAAAAGGCTAAAAGTTTTCAAAATTTTCACAAGCTGTTGTAGCTCCGCCCCCTGTGCCGGGAGCAGCAGCTCATTTGCATTTAAAGGAACACACACAAAACGGTGTGTTTTTGCTCACCCTCAAAAAGTGACAATTTTAACATGCGATATAACAATATCTGTGGGGTATTTTGAGCTGAAACTTCACACACACACTCTGGGGACATCAGAGACTTATTTTACATCTTGTGAAAAGGGCATTATACCACCCCTTTAAAATTATACCTATAGAATGCAGATAAAATTATCCCTAAAATTCATATCGGGGCAAAAATGCCCCTGTATGAGTTTTTGTCATATTTTTATCACTTTACTTGTGTCATACACCGATTGGTCTGCTCTAGAGGCGTCACAATATCTCGTGCCATAATATATCGCAATACAAAGATGCAACAATATGTATCGTGGATAGTGATAATATGTATCGTATAGTTCACCAAAAATAACATTTCTTTGTGAGGAAAAAATTCAAGTTTTCAGAGTTTTAGTGTCAGTACTACATTAAACTGCTGTATATAACGTTGAATATAATGTATAATAATGCAATGTGGGAATATTTGTGTGTCCTGATAATGCCAGATGTCTGATGTTACCAGTAAAAAGTGGCCTACATTATTTTAAATATATCTAGTCAGTGACAGATCAAGCATATTCGGCTAAAATAATTCTGTATTTTCAGCTTCAGAATCATGAATATATTGTTCTTGAGGTTGTGCGCTGGTGTGTGTTTGCAGGACGTGTTGACGGATCTCTCCGCGGAGTGTGAGAATATTTGTGTCGAAGGCGTGTCGGGAACCTGCTATGCTCACAAGGTGACTTATGTTTATCGCATTTCTCAAGTCCATCAGAGCCGTATCAGACGTTAACCTGAGCTTCTGTGTCTGAATCACAGGGCATTTCTCAAGCAGCGCATTACATCTACAAGAGACTGGTCAACGACGGCATTCTGAGCCAGGCCTTCAACATTGCACCGGTAAGAGCTTTAACTGAGCATTATTCTCCTGTGGCGGTGGACTCGCTGTGAGTGTGTGTGTGTGTGTGTTTGCAGGAGTATAAGCTGGTCATCACAGGTCACAGTCTGGGTGCAGGAACGGCGTCTCTGCTAGCTGTGCTTCTGCACAACACACACCCCACGCTGGAGTGCTTCGCCTTCTCTCCACCAGGGGGCCTGATGAGGTACTGACACACACACACACACACACACACACACACACACCCCACGCTGGAGTGCTTCGCCTTCTCTCCACCAGGGGGCCTGATGAGGTACTGACACACACACACACACACACACACACACACACACACACACACACACACACACACACACACACCCCACGCTGGAGTGCTTCGCCTTCTCTCCACCAGGGGGCCTGATGAGGTACTGACACACACACACACACACACACACACACACACACCCCACGCTGGAGTGCTTCGCCTTCTCTCCACCAGGGGGCCTGATGAGGTACTGACACACACACACACACACACACACACACACACACACCCCACGCTGGAGTGCTTCGCCTTCTCTCCACCAGGGGGCCTGATGAGGTACTGACACACACACACACACACACACACACACACACACACACACACACCCCACGCTGGAGTGCTTCGCCTTCTCTCCACCAGGGGGCCTGATGAGGTACTGACACACACACACACACACACACACACACACACACACACACACACCCCACGCTGGAGTGCTTCGCCTTCTCTCCACCAGGGGGCCTGATGAGGTACTGTCACACACACACACAAACACACACACACACACACACACCCCCCACGCTGGAGTGCTTCACCTTCTCTCCACCAGGGGGCCTGATGAGGTACTGTCACACACACACACACACACACACACACACACACACACACACACACCACCCCAACACCAGCAGAAGATTTACACACAGATCATGTTCAGAAATACCATACTCATGTCATACGTATGTATGTATGGAAAATGTACATTATAAAATGTATAGAATGAGACTAGCTTGAAAAAATCTCTATAAAATAGCAGACATGCTGTACAAACGCCCTGTGACCTCATAAAGCACTGATGGAAACTAAATATGTTAAAAAGACGTATTTAAAAAATAAAAAAGATAATAATAATGAAATGCAATATATAATACAAACAAAAGTTAAGAACATTTCATTAAGAGTATTTTAAAACATAATAAAAATTAAATAATTTATAATAAAAAAGTAGAAAAGAGTATTTAATTAAATGGTATTTCAAAAATAAAAATTAATAATTATAGTAATAATAAAAATAATTTAGTATAATATATATAAAGTTGCATATATATATATATATATATATATTAGAGCTGTCAAATCAATTAATCATGATTAGTCGCATCTAACTAATTTGTTTATAATAAATAAATAAATATATATAAATATATATATATATATATATATATATATATATATATATATATATATATATATATATATATATATATATATATATAAATGAAACATGTAATAGGAATAATTGGAAGGAATATGTAATAATTAAGATGTTTATTCTGTAAAAGTTTATTAACAAGGCTGCATTTATTTGTTCAAAAGTACAGTAAAAACAGTAATAATGTGAAACTTAAGTACAAATTAAAATAACTGTTTTCTATTGTAATGCATTTTAAGATGTAATTTATTCCCTGTGATCAAAGCTGAATTTTAGTGTCACGTGATCTTTCAGAAATCATTCACATTTATTTAAAATAAAGACCTTTGTAACATTATAAATGTGTCTTTTGATCAATTTCTTAATTATTCAAACCTTTTGACCTGTACTGTATCTAACTTTGGCAGTCAAGAGTACATTTGTAAAGAATCATGACACTCTTATCGCTGTTATCAGACGTTAAACTTGTTGAATGTCTCTCGTCAGTAAAGCGCTGGCCGATTACTCTAAGCAGTTCGTGGTGTCGGTGGTGCTGGGAAAAGATCTCGTGCCCAGGTGAGGTTTATTTATATCGCCACAGCGTCTGTATATCTGAAACTGTGAGTGTATTAGAGAAGTGTCCAGCTATCTTCTGACTTCTGCTTGTACTGTACGCTTCATAACACTTCCTCAAACTGGATCTGGCTCCTGTAGATTGAGTATTCCAAACATGGAAGACCTGAAGAGGAGATTATTAAAAGTGGTGTCCAACTGCAGCAAACCAAAGGTAAGATTATTCTCCAAGACATCCAAACGACCGAAGCCCTAAAATTGCACTTAATATTTTTTTCTAGTCAAGAAAGCTTATTTTATTTCGTTTTCATAATAGTTTTTTCAAAAATGTTATGCAGATTTGTTATATTTTATTTTATTTACCTTTAAATTACTATATTTAATCAATAAATGAATAGTAATATAAGCACATTCCTCACATTTTTTTAACTTAAATTCAAAATAACTCGCAATTTCATGCCGAAACCTTTTAATTCAGCTCAGAATATCTTACATTGTGTGTCTTTGCCGACCTCTTGTGGAAGAAAAATATATATAACATAATATTTCATGACTCTAGATGGCCTTATAGCTCTATATATCATCTACATCATTTTTGTTAAAGTTTTACCATTTTTAGGTGTTTGTATGTGTCCTGAAGCATTCCTCGCACTCCATTCATTCCTATGGGAGTCAAATTGATCCGCGACGGAAGGATTTGTTACTTTTTTAAATTTCAACCACAAAACTCCTCAAATCCATACAATTTTTTGTGTGTATTCGTGGTTCAAGTGCGACAAAAACATGTTTTTTTTTTTTTTTTTTAATGACCCTGAGGGAAGGATGAGGGTTAAGCCTGCTTTTACTATCTAATTTCTCTTTCTTTCTTTCTCTCTCTCTCTCTCTCTCTCTCTCACACACACACACACTCTCTCCGTCTCTCTCTCTCACTCACACACTCTTTCTCTCTCACTCACACTCACTCTCTCTCTCTGTCTCTCTCTCTCTCACTCTCACACACACTCTCTCTCTGTCTCTCTCTCACTCACACACTCTCTCTCTCTCTCTCTCTCTGTCTCTCTCTCACTCACACACTCTCTCTCTCTCTCTCTCTCTCTCTCTGTCTCTCTCTCTCTCACTCTCACACACACTCTCTCTCTGTCTCTCTCTCACTCTCTCTCTCTCTCTCTCTCTCTCTCTCTCCCTTTCTCTCTCCCCCTCTCTCTCACTCACACACACACACTCTCTCTCTCTCTCAGTATAAGATATTAATGCACGGCTGCTGGTACGAGGTGTTTGGAGGAACTCCGGATGATTTCCCCACGGAGATGGAGAACCGAAGAGAGGAGGAGCTTAACCATCCGTTGCTAGGCGAGGAGAGTCTGTTGGTGCGACGCTCGTCAACCTATCAGAGCCTGTCGTCTGACGACTCGCCCTCCCACCACACACACCTGCCCCTGTACCTGCCGGGCCGGGTCATGTACATCACCGAGGACGGGCCCACACGCAGGTCAGAGCCGGGAACACTCACAGACAAACACTGAGATTCAGACTCTGTTATCATGTGCTTGAAAGAGTCTCTTCTGCTCACCAAGGCTGCATTTAATGCATTTAAATCAAACGTACAGTACAAATTGTACAATATTATTAGAATGTAAAACATCTGTTTTCTATGTGAATATACAGTAAAGTGTAATTTATTCCTGTGATCAAAGCTGAATGTTCAGCATCATTACTCCAGTCTTCAGTGTCACATGATCCTTAGTATTTAAAAATATAATTAAAATAATAAACATTAATTAAAGAGTATTTGAAAAATAACAATAGTAATAATACAAATAATGAAATACAATATAAAAAAAATATTAAAATGGCTATTTAATTAGTTTTTGTAAATATAATAATAAAAATAATAAATAATTAAAATGATAAAAAAGGATATTTAATTATTTGATAATGATATGATAATGATTAAAACACTAATAATAAAAAACTTATATGAAATGTGTAATAAAAAAAGTAAAACGTTTATTTAAAATAATATAATAATAATAATGAAATGCAATATATAATAAAAATATTTCATTAAAGAGTGTTTAAAATATTAAAATTAATAATTGAAATAATTGAATACAATATATAATAAAAAAATGTATTTAATTAAATGGTATTTAAATATATAATAAACAAAAAATAGAAAACAGTATTTAACTATTAAAAAATATTTAAAAAATACAAAAAAGTAATTAAAATATATAATAAAAACCAATTAAATGGATTATGTCTGTCACATTTAATCCCAGTTGAATTCTCCTCTTCACAGACACTGCTTCTCTCAGGTGAGATACCGTGCGGAGTGGTCGAGCGAGACGTCGTTCCGGAATGTTCTGATCAGCCCGAGGATGATGGTGGATCACATGCCTGACGTGGTTCTGCGGGCCCTGAGGAGCCTGACCCGAGATCAGCCGTCCGCTCTCTGCCCGTCCTCCACGAGCAACAGCCACCTCAACGTCATCTGAGCGCTAACTGATCTCAGTACAGACATTCAACAAGCGTATTTATTTCTGCCTTCTGACCCCAGTGGTGCGTCTGCTTCATCAGCCGCTGTGTATTCCCTCCGTCATCGCATTATTTACACTGCTGTGTGTTCAAACGTGACAGTTCCTCTCATTTCAGTGGTTGTGCAAAGATGAGCGATTCAGAAGATCAGTATTGAGTGTAATGGTGCCGTTATGTTTTGTGATGTGTCTGTGTCACATGGGAGTTGTGTGATCATTTGCCAAAAAGAGTGTTTTGCACTGATTGTAGATCAGCGAAACGCATCCGCCGTATGAGACTCTGATGCATGGCACCAAGCGCATGAAAACATTTCCTCGGCTTCAGCGTCTGGTCAGTTACTCCACAGCAGCCTTTCAGGGTATCGTGCTTTTTTCAGTAATAAAAAATGTTGAGGAAACTTTGGTTTGGTCCATTTTGGAAAAAGTGAGATTGAAAAGTGCATGTTTATTATTATTATTATTATTAGTGGTTCTTGTGAAAAAAAGTGACCACAGTTGCTATAATATATATATGTGTGTGTGTACATATACGTGTGTGTAGGTGTATATATATATGTGCGTGAGTGTACGTGTATGTATATATATATATATATAGTGTGTCTGTGTGTATATTTGTATGTGCATGTATAAATGTTTGTATATATATGAAGAGTTCAGATGCAAAAGCCTCTAAATGCCATCTGAAATTTTCTTCTAGAATGATCATTTTTATCAAGCTCGTATATTTAAGATCAGTAATTTCACTTAAATGACAATTAATAGGTAATTTGCATTGCCATTTAAGTGAAATTATTGAACTTAAATATACGAACTTGATAAAAATGATCATTCTAGAAGAAAATTTCAGATGGCACTTAAGAGGCTTTTGCATCTGAACTCTTCATATATATATATGTGTGTGTGTGTGTATATACTGTATATATACAGTATGTGGTGTGTGTGAATATAATATAGTTATATATAGTTTGTGAAAATAGATTACAGAAACCGTGGTCACTTGTTGATTCCCTCTTGACACGGTTCAGATAATAAAATAAAATGTCATTTTCAATCAACAAGCTATTTAATTGCGATGTTTTTATGCAAATATTTAAATGCCAATTGCTAGAGTCAAACTAAATAAACAAACAATCCGAAAACGCAAAAGTTTGAAGGGTGTCAACAAACGCCCTGGCTCCTCCCCCTTCTCCAGCGGAGCGTGACGTCATCATGTGACGGTCAGGTCGGGACTCTAGTACTTAACGACTGCCGTTTAGTGCAGGTTATCCCGGTCAAATAACTGTCCCCGCGGACCGAGACGAGTTAACTTGACAACGGAGAGGTTTTATTTTCTCTTAATGTTAAAGTGGCTTCCAAAAAAAAGTTACTCGTAAATGTAGTCCAACACTAGTAAACCGAGATCTCAACGGTTAGCGCGCGAGCTGGCTGTTGCTGCTGCTAGCGTCTTAAAGTAAAGTAAAACGAGGTAAAAGCGAAGTAAAGATGGAGTTGGAGGACGGTGTGCTTTACCAGGAGGACCCGGGCACTTCTGCGATGATGTCCGAGCGGGTGTCCGGCTTGGCGAGCTCCATTTACCGCGAGTTCGAGCGGATGATCGGGAGATACGACGAGGACGTGGTGAAGGAACTTATGCCGCTGGTCGTGGCGGTTCTAGAGAACCTGGACTCGGTGTTCGCGGTGAACCAGGAGCACGAGGTGGACCTGGAGCTCCTGAAGGAGGACAACGAGCAGCTCATGACCCAGTACGAGCGAGAGAAAGCGCTGAGGAAGAGCGCAGAAGAGGTGAGGTTCTCGGGCGGAGGGATATCTGACAGCACGGGTCAAACTAGGCCACTTGAGGAGCTTTAAAAGTCACTTCTAAATCAGAGAGAGGCGATTGTGGTCAAATACATGCGCGCGGAATGTAAATAAACAGTGTGATTTAACACCTAAAGTGTCTGAGGGAACATCAGCTGTTCGCTGGTCTGTGTGAGTCAACGCAAAGACATACACATATTTATCCCAAGTCTAATGTGTTTTGAACATTCAGTGAGAGACACTACAATCAAAACCTGTTTATTTTTTACATGCACTGGTCAGTTTTGAAGTCTATTTTGAGGTTTTCGTTCAGACTAGTGGAAAGACAACATCCAAAACAAACTTTTAGGTCTTCATTTTAGTGCACATTATCTATTTGCGCTGTATATTTCAATTGCAATACATATATTTAAAGATTTTAAAGAGTCAGAAGCACTTAGTGTTCTGTAACTGTATTCAAATAGTGCATTTTATGCCTCGTTTGTAGGCTATATTTAAACATAACAGAACTTGTCTTACAAAACCGTTGTCTTAAAGGGATAGTTCACCCAAAAATGAAAATTATCCCATCATTTACTCGCCCTCAAGCCATCCTCGGTGTGACTTTCATTTTTCATCCAGAAACACAATCGGAGTTATATTAAAAAATATCCTGGCTCTTACAAGCTTTATAATGGGAGTGAACAGGAGAGATTTTAAAGCCCAAAAAAGTGCATCCATCCATCATAACAGTAATCGACACTCCAGGGGTTAATAAAGGCCTTCTGAAGCGAAGACATGCATTTTTGAAAGAAAAGTATCCATATTTATAACTTTATAAACTATAATCACTGGCTTCTAGATTACTAGATTTAGATTTAGAACTAGAACTAGATTTGCGTACAGCCAGTGATTATAGTTTATACTATAGTATGTACAATCGCTTCTTTTGGGCTTCAAAATCTCGGGTATTATTCACTCCCATTATAAAGCTGGGAAGAGCCAGGATATTTGTTAATATAACTCTTTGTGTATAGATTGTGTTTAGATGAAAGAAGAAAGTCATATGGCTTGAGAGTGAGTAAATTATGGGATGATCATGATTTTCATTTTTGGTTGAACTAACCCTTTAATATACTGAGATTTAACCAACTGGTAATATAAAGTTAAACTCCAAAGAATCTGCTTTCCTTATCTCCAAACCTGTTCAAACTACATCCAGCCCTGGTTAAACACACCTGAAGCAGCTCAGGAGTATATCAGGGGATTCTTTTGAGAGTGCCGTCTCTATGAAAGTCCTTATTAGTCCCGGTATATTCACCAACAACTGGGAAAGTCATGGAAATGCATTGGTCAGAAGGTGTTCAGAGTTGAAGCAGCGTTGGATGCTTATTCACGGTAGTGCCGTCTTTGATTTTTAACAGGTATGAAAGCGAGGCTGTGTTCTTGTTCTGCTGACAAAACACTGCAAAAATATCTTTCCAAGTGATCTTTACAGCGAATGCCATTGAAAACACATTAAGGGCCCTTTCACATCTACCTTGTTTGGTCCGGATTTTCTGACTTTTTAGTTTGATCCGAATCAAAATTACAGGTGTTAACCCTCCCCTGGACCACGATCCGGACCAAACAGACGAAATATGGTCAGACGAAAAGAGGTAGTCTCGGTCCGGATCAAACTGACGAAATATGGTCAGACGAAAAGAGGTAGTCTCGGTCCAGACCAAACAGACGAAAAGAGGTAGTCTCGGTCCAGACCAAACAGACGAAATATGGTCAGACGAAAAGAGGTAGTCTCGGTCCAGACCAAACAGACGAAAAGAGGTAGTCTCGATCCGGAACAAACAGACGAAATATGGTCAGACGAAAAGAGGTAGTCTCGATCCGGAACAAACAGACGAAATATGGTCAGACGAAAAGAGGTAGTCTCAGTCCGGATCAAACTGACGAAAAGAGGTAGTCTCGGTCCGGACCAAACAGACGAAAAGAGCTAGTCTCGATCCGGATCAAACAGACGAAAAGAGCTAGTCTCGATCCGGATCAAACAGACGAAAAGAGGTAGTCTCGGTCCGGACCAAACAGACGAAAATAGCTAGTCTCGATCCGGATCAAACAGACGAAAAGAGCTAGTCTCGATCCGGATCAAACAGACGAAAAGAGGTAGTCTCGGTCCGGACCAAACAGACGAAAAGAGGTAGTCTCGAACAAAGGTTTGGTTCGTTTCTAGTGTGAGCGCATTGTCTGTATGGTTCAGACTTCCAGAACATTTACAGGAAGTTCCAGATGTTCCCGCAGGATTGCTTGCTCTTCTCCTCCTGCCGGCGACGATTAAACGTTCGCACAACGAGGACGTTCATTTGGCGAATGTGAGTGAACTAGCCTTGAGTATAGCTGGAGCTGCAGGGAGTGATGCCGTAATAATAACAGTATAGTGGCAACGATATGCGTCTGTTCATTCATTCTTGTCAAAGTTTCCCGCCGAACTGACAACACGCTGACGTCAGACGCACGTCCGTTTACAAACCAATCAATGTCGAGATGCAGCCCACACAGATGATGACGACAGGACGCAAGAGTGTCATGTAAAGTGCTTTAGTACACTCACATAATTGTGATGTGAAACCAAACCAAAACTAACCGAATGTATAAAATGTATCAAAACTCTCAGGTGTGAGATCGCCCTTATGCTGGGTACACACCAAAAGATTTTTTGCATCTTATAAGGTTTTCAAAATGTGATAGACCACAAACATGAGGACAAAAAATCCTAGATTTAAGCGTTTTGCTCCTATAGTGTGTGTGTGTGCCATGATGTGACAAAGACAGCACACCACACACGAACAGAGTCTCGACTGTGAACACAGGGAATCTCGCAAAATCTCGCGAGACTTCATAATAAGCATGGCGGACGATATGCAGGAAGAAATTGTGATAGTATTTGGAATGATTTTCACAGAAAATTCATGTGGAAAAAAAAACATTGTACCCACCAATATATATATATAACCTTTTATACAGAAATATATTCATTCTTTATTGTCTTTATTTATTCTTTATTTAATCCCTATATAGAACCTCACTGAACCCTTAACACTCAGCTTCCTGCAAGTGTGTGTGTGTGTGTGTGTGAGAATGACCGTGTCTTCCATCATCTCGCTTTCTGACTGGATATTGTTTGGTTTCACGTGATAATCTCCAGAGCGTGTGCGCGTTTGTCCTCCACGTCCCCCCCACACATCAGGATTTCTGATCGTAAATATTGAACATGTTGAATATTTACGATTCGCGGTCGGGGCGGCTCCGACGTTCTTCCGATCAGGTTCGGACACTCTTAACACACCTCACACCAAGGGAAAATCTGATAAGATAATCTGTAGAACCGTCAAGATAATCGGGACACAGCTAGGATTGTCGGAAGGGGGGAAATCGATCAGCCCGATTATCTTTTGGTGTGTACCCAGCATTAGTCTTTCCCTCACAGCCTCGCTTTCATAATTCATATACCTGTGATGGCGCCGCTCTGAATAAGGTCTATTGTCACGCATGCATTACGTGCAAAGGGACAAACCCCACAGACTCTAAGTATAGCCAGCAAAACTGTGATTATGTCAGAAATAGACGTTTCCAGTGGTCACATTACTTCAGATTTGTGCGTTTGTGTTTCCATTTGGATGTGTGTGAGAATGTACAAAGGGGAAGTCGAGTGTCTCGTCTCAGCTCATGGGTTTCTCTTCAGACACACCTAATAGTTACAGGGCGTCTGTCAGGACGGATGAGCCGTGTCTTGTAGATGTAATGTGGTTATTATGTATTGCATCATGTATAAGTCAGCTAAACGCTCCTAATTGTTCCTGCATGACAGAACTTTATGACACTCGTCTGTGTGTGCAAGCGCTGTAATCCATCTTGGCTCTTGGAGAGAATACACTTGAAAAAATATTTATTTTAAAAGGAATGTGTCATAAATCACAGCTTTAATACAAAGAGGATGTTTGCTGTCCAGCAGCCGAGTTATGGCCACTTCAGCCGTATTAAACACATTAAATCAAACACTAACCATAACCCCCCCTGTCTGTTTTAGCTTCAGAACATTTTTAAAATGATTGTAATGCCTCATGTTTTAAAATATTACCAGTTGTGCAGTTGGTTAGGCAGGCTGACTCTAGCTGTGTTCCTTCCACCTATTTTTTTCATGCATTTTGTGATATTGCATTAAAAAAAACACTGGATGGAAGCGTCAAGATGTGCATATATTCTAAAAATGTGCATTAAAAAAACACTTTAAAGAAAATCTGATTAGAAAACATGCCCATAAACTACGACGGAAACACATTTACTGAATAAATCCCTCGAATGCGCAACAAAACCCTCAGCGGAGGCTGTGATTGGATAACTGGAGTAAGCAGTGGACCAATGGCGTCGCAGCGTCTCTAATGTTGGTTTGGTGTTTCTGAAAGACAAAGTGTGTGATCAGAATGATTTGGTTTGATTCCCTCCAGGAGCGTCTCACACACACGAGTGTGTTCCCGAACACCAGCATCCGAACGCCAGAGAACACGACGGCGTTTGTTGATTTATTCATTTATGAGGAGAAACTTCCATTTTGCGGCTATTTGTTTGTTTTAGGCAAGTCGCTTCTGCCAATGAGACTTTACTTCCTGCTGGAAATCCGCTGTTTAAGAGACGCTGCCCTCCTGCTGTTGCTCTGTGTCCTCAGTCCGAACGCATGCACTCCCTCTGAGACGGCTCACTTTCAGGTCATGTGACTCTTTGTCGGGAGCAAGTGAAGTGAGTGGCCTGGCATATGATGAGCTGTAAACTTCAGGCCTTTGTTTTGATGCTCACGAGTCGTCTGTGGTGTCACTGTAAACACACACACACACACACACACACACACACACACACACACACACACACATGTCTGGTTCACTATCTTTGTGGGGACTCTCCATAGACGTAATGGTTTTTATACCGTACAAACTGTACATTCTATCCCCTTACACTGCCCCTGCCCCTAAACCTACCCATCACAGGAAACATTCTGCATTTTTACTTTCTCAAAACAACTCATCCTGTGTGATTTATAAGCCTTTTGAACAGTGGGGACCGCTGGCTGGTCCCCACAATGTAGGTGATCTCAGGTTTTACTATTCTTATGGGGACATTTGGTCCCCACAATGTAATATAAACAAGGGCACACACACACACACACACACACACACACACACACTGACTGAACACATACACACACTGTCTGAAATACACACACACACTGTCTGAACACATACACACACACACTGACTAAACACACACAGTGTCTGAACACACACTGAACACGCTGACTACAGACACACTGACTGATCACACATACACCCACTGACTGAACACATACACACACACTGACTGAACACACACACACACACACACACACACACACACACACACTAACTGAACACATACACACACACTGACTGAACACACACTGAACACGCTGACTGAACACACACTGAACACACACACACACTGACTGAACACACACACACACACACACACACACACACACACGCACACTGACTGAACACATGCACACACTTACTGAACACATACACACACACACTGACTGAACACACACACACACACACACACACACACACACACACACACACACACACACACACACACACACACTGACTGAACACATACACACACTGACTGAACAACACACACACACACACACACACACACACACACTGACTGAACACACACACACACACACACACACACACACACACACACACACACACACACACACACTGACTGAACAACACATACACACACTGACTGAACAACACACACACACACACACACACACACACACTGACTGAACATACTGTGAATCCAGAGCATCGGTAGTTACAGTAGTTGCACAGGCAGGAATGAAACGCGTTGAATGTCGAAGAGAGCGACTGAGTCCAAGAGATTCACATTAAACTTGTGAATGATTTAAACTGCAGGCTTTACTTCTCATCAGAGATTAAACTTGCAGGTTTTTAATTTTAATGAAATTCATGATTCATCAGAACTTTAAAATAATTACAGCCCTATGAAATTCCTACATCCCACTTTACTTTTCCCAAATTCCATGTTTTTAAATTTGTCTGGATACCATTTTAATAGTTTCATTAAAGGGTTTCATGTATTAATCGCTTTTTATTGCCAGTGGGTAACAGCTTGTAACGAAACTTAAAAACGAGACCTTCCCCGACGTCCTATGTTGTCTATGAAAGCCTGTAGACTGATTTTTATGTGAAGGATTCGGGACGTGTGTGTGTGTAGGGGTGTGTGTGTGTGTGTGTGTGTGTGTGTGTGTCTTTTTGGGGCATTTTTACCTTTTACCTTTTTTAAAACTAAATAAATGTATGCATCATCTTTTGTGTCAAATTCTTACATTAAATCAATAAATTAAATTAGAATATGAATAAATTTGCTGTTTTACAGTAACCGTGACACAAACAATGCGAATCTGTAATGGTTCAGCGAGGTCAACTATAGGGCTGCAACAAACGATTATTTTGATAATCGATTAATCTAACGATTATTAGAACGATTAATCGACTAATGGTCGACTATTTTGCCGACTAATCAGTAAGTTTGGACCGATTATTCAGCTTTTTCAATTAGTTAAAACACTGAGTTATACATATTCTAACTATAATATAAAAAAAGAAAATCACTTCAGCTTTTGAAATGGTTGTTTTAATGATCTTTGAGCCAACTAAACCGACCCTTCTCTTTTAAGTTTTCAGATTTCTGTCCAACTCAAATCACACACAAATGCTCTCTAAGCATTGGTTAAATATTCTGTTCTCTTTCAATAAAAAAAAAAAATAAATAATAATAATAACTGCTGCATTACAGACAAACTTAATCTGCAAACAATTATTATAAGAATAAATGAAAAAAAAAATGACATGACAATTGAGCTGAGCTGACATTCTCATTCACCTTTTAATTTACAGTATAAAAAATTAACTGACATGATATTCTTCATAACATCTCCTTTTGTAAGTCTTCATGAATATGGAACAAAATACAGGCAAGTGATAAGACTGTAATAACGTTACCTAATAGAGTTACAATAATAAAAACAGCCCTGACTCCTAAACTCGATCAAGCTTTATTCTATGCAAAAATAAATCATCACATTACTGTAATTATATTATTATTGTTAATATTATTGCTATTATTAGTAGTATTGCATTGTCTAATAAAGAGATTTACTGCTAATGTCAGTTATTTAGCTCCAGCTGGAGAACATTCACCTATACCTCTCACCGGCTCGTCTTGTGCCATGGTGTTTCTTCTTTGTGCTTTAACATGCATGTTGTGCTCCCGTGAAAAACAAGTTCCGCCTTGCGTGTATTGCACACTACAGCATTTTTGGTTTGAAGTTTTGTGAAACTTTCACACACCTAGCTAGTTCGGATTCGTTTGCACTCCGTCATAATTAATTCGCGCTGTGTTTTCTTCTACCGCAATAGCATTTGTAACGGCTGCATTACACTCTAGCGCTACAGCGCCGTAGCGGTCAAATCGCGATATTGCAGGCCCTTACATTAGGTCACGTGAGATCAAACGACTACTCGACAACACAGATATTTGTCGACAATTTTTTATTGTCGACGTTGTCGACAACGTCGACTAATCGTTTCAGCCCTAGTCAACTACAATGACACATGAAATAGGCTAAATGCTTATACAATGTTCAGGATAAAGTTGAAAGAGCCTGTAATGTTAATGTGTCATGCAATGAAAAGCCATTGATATAAACTATAGTCTCACAGAGCCAGATCTATATAGTCTATAGCAGGGCTATTCAATTGGCGGCCCGCGGGCCACATGCGGCCCGCCAATCATCTCCATGCGGCCCGACGGCACCAACCTCCCTCCTCCTCTTTTCGCTCTGATTGACCTGAGAAACGTTTTACGTGTGAATATTTCAGCAGTTATTATATGTGTCCCGAATTTATGTCGACTGAACCAGCGATAGGCTACCAATCATTCGTGAATGAATCATTCTTTTGGTTCGATTCTTTCTAAACGCGCTAGCATAACGGTCTAAAACTATTCGGATTCATTCGGACAGCTCCGTCACTGAATCATCTGAAGCGGTTTCTCGTTCAGTAGGCTACAGTTACAACAAATAGCGATGTTTTCAGTTGTTTCACTAGTTGTTTAAACACGGCCCAGCGCGGAGTTGCGTTTACTCCCGGTCCCGGACACACTAATATTAAACAGCGTTGCGACAACCAGTGGAAGCGTTTCAGTTCGACAGAAACATTTCTGTTACAAACCACAAATCACTCGATGATTTAATTAGTATTAAATCGGATGAAACAGCCTCAACATTCCCAACAAGACTGATGAGGAAAGCAGGAGAAACATTCACTAGTTCACACTTACAAATAAGTCAGATAGAATAAATGCGTATTTGGCGTGCTGTCCGAGGAGAGGGCTCCGGGCTCGGTATTCGGCCCGAACCCAGAGTACTCCCCCCGTATTCCTGGCTGTAAAGATTAAGCCAAGAGTGAGGAGTCGGGGTGGTGGAGGGATGCTGAAAAACTGTCAAGGAATATTAGGTGAGTTGACAGTGTGGATATATATATACTTCTTGTCATGCTGATTAGGGTAGACGTAATTGTTTGATGACGAGTAGATTGGATTGCTTATTTGAACGTGCTCCTCCCGAACTTTGTTTATAAAACATCATTTGTGGTATGAACGAAATTAGAAGACTTTAAATCCCCTAATCACCCTTACAAACATTTACCACATTTACTGTAGTAATATACCATGGTTGGGCAGAAATGTGCAATATTTATATTGAATACTATGTAGTAATAAATAAATATAGTAAATATATACTATAATATTATATAGTATAATAGTAAATATAGTGATTTATATTGCATTAGATTTATTAGGTGGGTAGAGGAATATATATTTAATGCTTGTTATGAAATTATGTCAGTTTCTTTGTAAAGGTGCTTAGTTTTTAACTTGTGTTTAGGCATTTTTTATACAGTGGGAGCCTGTGGTTAACAAGTCTTACTGTCAGAATATTTTCATTTAAGCATAACAATTATAAATAAAATAATTATTATTTCTCACCAACAGCTATAAGTTTGTATAAATAATTTATTTTTTCCAAGGAAAATAGTTGTACACAGCTGTAAATTATCAAGTTTTTATTTATTATGGTTTTATATATTTGCATACTGTTGGGTACCACATTTCCAAGTAAATACCACACTTCTTTAGGGTTACTTTAGCTTATTTATTGAAACTGTTATGTTTCAATAAATAAGATAAACCCCCAAACCCACCCACCGGCCCACCTCAACTTTTCGATTTGATAATGCGGCCCTCGAATGAAACTAATTGAATAGCCCTGGTCTATAGTCTCACAGAGCCAGATCTATATAGTCTTCAGTCTCAAAACTATCATATATCAGTGTAATCTGTCGACACGATGCCGCTGAATCTCAGAGCTTGTGCAAACATTCCCACATCGCTATTATCAGATGCTTTCTGAACAGCCGTTTTCTCACCACTGTCATTCTTGTCATGTGTTTATTTTGTTATTGAGGGAAAAACGCGCAGCACTTATTTACATCTTCATCTAAACGTCTCTCTGATGGCGTCGAGGTGTTCGGTAACAGTATATCTCTGCAAAGTTATTTCCAACGTCTGTTTACTTCTAAGAAAAGAATGAAAAAGAGTATCAGCTTAATTCTGTCAGTGTCTTGAATCACGGTCGTTACTTCACTGATCCGTCACACGGGCAATGCGTTTCTGGCTGCAGTTCACTTAATGGCCACCGGTGTCACTAATAACATGGGTTTCTGGATTTGACGTATAGTCCCTTTAAAATATTTAATAATATTATTAAACCATAAAGTTTAATAATCATAAGGGATGTCTAACCAAACAGTGATGGGTCCCTAAGTGTTTTATGGGTGTGTTTTTGGATTCCGTTTTATAATTTAATGCAAATTTAATATAAAAAATGGTGGCGTCCTTTTTTGCTGCATTATGTGCTCCAACATAATTGTTCTCTGAATATTGACAGAATCCTCTGCTGAATATCCTCCAGTTTTTCATAAACGACCGCTGGCAATGATAGAAAACACACACGTGTTGTTTAACCGGTCTGAAGCTCAGTGAAGTCCTGGGGCTCTTCGGGGATGTTCTCACACAAAAGTGAAACTTGTTTGACAGTAAAGCGCTAACTCGCACAAGCTGTGATCAGGTTGTTAACAATTAAGGACTAAATGTCTCGCGAGCGTCCAGTAAAAAGCATCCAGCCATCTAGAGCTGTCAATCATTTTTACTAGTTTCAGAAACTCATAGCTTCAGATGTTGATTCATGATGGTCTTCATTGCATATAGTGAAAGACTGTCAATATAACAGCAATAGCGTTGGTTTCGTTTGAATTTTAATGATTTCGATTCTGATTATCGATTCCTAATTTCGATTCCAATATTTTTTGGATATCATTCACATTTAGTCTTATTGCATAACATTTCACTGCAGCTGAATATCATGAACAAAAATCAACAGGCTAAAGAACACTTACACAAGGAGCGTTTGGCCGTGGTTTAAAAATACCATAGAAAAAACAACTAGCCTAACTAATATAAATGTCAAGCATTATTAAAGACAAGTAAACACTCAGTAATTAAAAAAGAACAAATTAAAAACTAGCAATCGCAACAAACAGATACAACTGAACAAAGATACGATTGAAATAAACAGTGTTTTAAGATTTTCAGGTATTCAGATACAGGAACTGTAATCAAATGTAAAATAACACTGCAGTTTATAAATAATATATACATTATAAATATAGTTACAAAAGTTATTCAGTGTTTGATTAGTTATTATAGAGACGGCAGCAGGAAATTCGTCTCGCGTTTGAATGGTTTAAAAAGTCATGTTAAAAAATGCTCAGAAGAGGAATCGAAATTTAAATTTTATAACAAGTATTTGATTCCAGAATATTGTAAATCTGGATTCTGAGGATGCAAAAATATCAAAACATTGAGAAAATCTCCTTTAAAGTTGTGCATTTATGTTGGCGATTGTGCTGCATTCACTCACAGAAATACATATTTTATATATTTTTACGGTAGGAAATTTGCTAAATATCTTCATGGATCATGATCTTTACTTAATATCCTGATGATTTTTGGCATAAAATAAAAATCAATAATTTTGACCCATGACATGTATTGTTGGCTATTGCCACAGATACACCCGTGCGACTCGTGACTGGTTTTGTGCTCCAGGGTCACATTTGTGTATATTGGTTTCCATTTGTATTTCTAAACTCTGTAAGGAAATGTGAGGGAATGGCTTTGAATGCACCGGAAGAGGAGCTTCCTGAGTTCCTTTCTCCCGTCAGGATATTTCTGAGGCTTTCCCTCGTTTCCTTTCAGTCCCTGAAGTTTCTTCACAGCAATTAGTCTTGGGAGACTGTAATGCTCCGTTCTTTCAGTCCTGCTTTCTTCACTAGCAAGTAAATGCTTTGCTATGCTCCAAAATCCTTCTTGAAAGTTTGGTTTCCTGAAATAAGCTTAATATTTAACTCTATAAAGTTACTGTATCATATTCAATACATGAATTTCCAGGGCCTCTAAATGAGCAACATGATCAAAACGTTGCTGATAAACTTGTTGAACACAATCTCTGAAAAAAAAAAAAAAAAAAAAAAATCATACCAAGTAAAAGCCTTTTAGTATTTTGTGGTTCATGTGTTTTTTTGCTGTGAAATTAAAAGGTGAAAAGTAAACGTACAAATAACTTTTATAATGCTAGTAATATTTCAAGATAAACCCTTACTGGACTGCAGCAGGTTCACTTGATTATCCATACATCTTTTTTTTTTTTTAGAAATATGATGAGTCTCAAATATGATCAGCAGGCTTTTGAGGAAGGTTTATTTGTTCATCCCTCAATCATCATTGCATTGCGTTGTATTATGTAAAACTACAGGGCTTTGATCATAAAACTAAGCATTTAAATAGCATCTTACTAATATATTATTTATAGATATTGATATTTATATGCATTTTATGGTAGTATCTGCTTTACTGTTATAAAGATCTCATTATATTTCATCACTTTTTGTCCATAGAAATATCATCATCTTCAGCAAATTGCATATTTTTGCTCAGTTTGAGTCTCCGCACATCATGACTCTAATGAATATACATATTTTCATAATCAGTGATTCCAGGCATCACTATATGCTTCCGAAGTAGTAATGGGCGATATAAACGATATGCGATATAAACGATACAAAACTGGCCTACGATAGAGATTTTAATTCTATTGCACTATCGCGATAATGCACGTTGATGACGCAATCTACCCGCGAAATTTAGAGCCACGAGCTGCACCCGGCTGCAACGCATCGTATTCGTCGTCATCTTGAGTAAACATGACTGAAAGCGAAACGCGGAGGAGCTGGTGAAAAAGATCGGTGCAACATCCATTATTTGGACTTGGTTCGGATTTAAGCCGTCTGACGAGCAGCAGCAAACTATACAGAGTGCGTGTGGCAACAGTTCGGTAACACACACGACTAATCTGTTCTCTACCACCTTAAAACGAAACGTCACTGAATACCAGCGCGTATTCACAAAATAGTGGTGTAAACCTATTATTTACATTGGTGTAAACACATCTCTGTGTGTTCGATTTTAAGATTCATTGGTGTGTTGCTTTTTAACTGAGAAGACATCAGTTGTTCATGCTCTTTGCATCTTTTGTGTCCTTTAAGAAAATAGCCTAACTAAAACTACAGTTTTGCACAATAAATGTTCTCAAAACTACATACACCGTTTCTTTCTTTCTTAAAAAAAATAAATACATTTAGCAGTTGTTTGGCTTTCCTTAAGGTCTGTGTAACCTGTTCTGAAATGGTTTTATTATAATTTATATATTGTGATATATATCGTTATCGCAAGAGGCTGCAATGTATATCGCAATATGGATTTTAGGCCATATCGCCCATCCCTATTCCAAAGCCATAGTTTCACTTTAGTTCTTCAGTCTGGACGGCACACTGTCCTAATGCTAACCTAAATACAGCAATAACCAATCAGAAAAATTAAGAAATGTATTTCTTTATAAGTCACAGTGATCATTGTCACTGTCACGTTCCCATCCCTTCTCACTATATCGTAATATTTAAACCATAAAAGCCTGATTCATCACATAAAACACATATGCAAACATGTCTATAGGTTCCATTAGCTGTTCCCAAAAAAAATCTGACTTTTATTTCATGTTAGGCTTTACTGGGTTAATAAATCGATATTTGGACTCTAACTAAAACTAGAGATGCACCGATATGAAAATTTTGGCCGATACCGATAACCGATAATTCTTTATATATGTATAACTGATATATTGGCCGATAAATCTAAATCCAAATTTTTATGTAATTTTAGAGATCCTGATTACAAAAACAAAAGTTTCAATATTAACCCTCTGGAGTCTGAGCTGTTTTCTGGGCCCTAGAGGTGTTCTGACATGCTCTGACATTTGTGCTTTTTTCAGTTATTTATAAACATGTTAATGGCAAAGGTGTAAATTCACTCTATATAGCACAAACAGGGCTACCAAAATATCTGATCAACATGCATGTATATGTTTGAATTTTTAAGAGAATAATGTTTATGCGTGGTTATTGGAAAAAATAAAAATGAAAGTTGCAGAAATAAGGCCACAAAACACATACTAAATATGTGGCAATAAGACTTTTGACTAAAGGATATCATCGCCTATAGTTTTTTCTTCTAAATTATGTGAAAATAGTCTTGCTTTATCGTTCACATAAAACCATACATTGATTTAAATTGATGTAAAACAGGTTTTGCTTGGAAAGCCAATATGCGAGGGGGGCGTGAACGAGGAGTGGTTTTCACCTGAATTACCACCCACTCTGCATAATGATGAGCCATTCACTCAGGTGTGACAACTGACTGAGCCACAATGCAAGGACCATTTAAGATTTTGCTTACATCTATCTTGTAAATATGTTTTGCTATTTTATTAAAAAGGTTACAATTACAACAATAATTACAATTTCAACAATATTTCAAGTGTACTCTTTCTTTGTAAAAAAAGATTATAGGCCTACATTTTATCTATGTATTCATTACTTTGAATAAAGCCAACATTGGAACAGCTAACATCTTAGTTGATGACTTTATTTTTGACAAAAATAGTAGGCTATTTTATATATAGAAATTGCTAAACAAAAGCTTATTTGACGAGGCAGTATATTCTACAGTAAAAACTGTACCCAAATCTACTAAACAAAATGTTGTCTTTCATATTTCACCTGACTGTAACGTTGTTTTCATGAAATACGCTTACACACGCTTAAAATGATGATAATTAAGTGTAAAGATAGGTATTACTGAAAATATTTGGTGTTTGGGGTGAGGATTGGGGTTGATCCATTTATAAAGTAGCTGTTTTTTATTTATTTTTCTGATGTGCACAAATAAGCGACAGGTATCATAAGATTTTCTTCTCCATGTTCCTTTTTTTCTATTCTTTTATTCGTTCACATGTAATAATGAATGAATGAATGAATGAATGAATGAATTTATGTATGACTTGTGCAATAAATAAATAAAAATATAAAAAAAATACGATAGGCTATTGACTCGCGATCTTCGCAGTAGGCTAGTGAACGCACCAGAGAAACGCACATTTATTAGGCTACATAGTTTTTTTGTTTTGGATGGTTTTGTTTAGAACCAGCTGTAAATGTAAATATATTTCACATTTTTTAGACATGTGAGGCGAGTAGGCTATGGTCTGGTTGATGATCTCCAGTTCAAGCACCTTATGTTGTGATTGCTAGCCTATATTTACTTTAAATCCAGGAAATTTGTTAATGAAAAAAATATTAAAATTAAGATACAATTGATACAAAACGAAATTCGTTTTAAAGAAAGGATTTGTACTTTCTGTTTTGAGGTATCTGTGAATGTTTGAAAGTCAACTGTCACGTAATATTGTTTTTTGCCAGCTGTGGTAAACAGCGCGCATCTATGCCGTTCATTCATTCATAAACAGAAACCTGAGAAGGAAAAACTTACTAGTATTCCTCAGCTCGTATTCCTCGTATTCGTCATTATTCCTCACAGTGCTGCGTTGTAAACAAGTAATGTTCTGAATAAACTGGTGTTTTGGTTTTCTTGTGCTGATGATAGGGGCGTTCACAGGATTGCGCGGATTACCTCAGCCATTTGCTTTTGAATAGCACGCGCTCTCTGTGGGCGGAGTCACATTACATTTGAATTAGCTCTAATGAGGTCGACTGGAATCGCTCTCTTTTAATACAGATTTCACAAGATGAGAATATTTGTTTTTTATATAAATTACTTCATTAAAAAGTAGAGAATTCAAGCTTCATGCCTGTGTGTCTGAATGCCTGTTTGACTGAGTATTCGCTAAGCTACAGTTCATTTTCGGACGCGTTTCAGAATGGACTACACGGACAGAGAGAAGGCAGAACTCGCTTCGTGTTTATTTTTCTTTATTTGGCAAAAAGCACAACACTTTGTTTTTATTGTGAGTATACACAAAAATAATACACATTTAACAGAATCGATTGATGTATGAAACTTGTTTTGTAAAATCAAAGTCAAAAGAGAATTTCGGGTCTCAATCAACTCATAAGGAAAAAAATCGAGCAGATCACGCCGGCGTGATCTCAGACCCCTGAGGGTTAAAAGCCATCTCCCAAACACACAATTATAATGTTCTCATTATAACTGTATGTAGCCTCTATGACAGCGCATAACGGTATCTTCCTTTTTTGAAGCGATTCCAAACATATTTCATATTTCAAACCCATCATGTTGAACAGTGGCATCTGAAGAGTCTCAGCTGAAGGAACTAATCCATTATCTATCGGCTTTAATACATCAGCCAAATTTTCTTATCGGGCCGATAACATTATAAAAATCCCATATATCGGCCGATATATCGTGCATCCCTACACTAAACCAATAACAAAAAGCTCTTAAGGTTTAAGCAAAGCGAGAGATTTACAGGATTTACAGACAATTACACATTTCACATTTAAGCATTGCTTGCTGAATTTGAATGCATGTTTCCAAGATTTACCACACTGACCTCATGTGACTCAGTTCAGAGCCAGTGAACCCATGCATAACGCTAAGCTCGGATAACCATAGCTGGGAGCACCCAAGACGCGAGTGAAACCTTGCTATCGGCGCGTATCTCGTGGCTCTGAGCCCTGAGGAAGCACAGTTGAGTTAAAGAGAGCTCTATCAATAGTGGCGTACACAGCAGCCTCTATCTGCGAGGCACAATGGGGATATTATGCGGAGCGAGAGCCTGAAGTCTGTATGCAGCCAGACACTCTTCCTCTGCTCATATGAGCGCTGTCCTCCGCATCATATGATGAACGTGCTCGCTTTCACAAGCCTGTGCGCCAACTTAGCTGGAAGTCTCGTAGGTTGGCTCTGAATTCTGTGTTTGTAAATCGTGCATAAGGACTTCCTTCAGTGTCGCTTCAGAAACATCTGTTGTGACCGGAGAAGAGCAAGTCCATTGTGTGTGTTTTAAAACATGTCTCTCTTTATAAAGCAAGCTCTGGCTCGAACGCTAATGCTCTTATTCGATTTAGCTCCAGTTTAACTACTACTGTCACAAGTTTGTGTCTTTCACACACTAATGATGCATGTTATTTCCTGACATGCGTAATCCGTCACTGTCATTCCACAGTGAGTGAGTTCTCCGGTTTTTAAGCCATTATAGACATCATTTCATATTTTGCTTTTGGAATTTCATAAGCAGTCATATGTTTGTTTAAGTGCTGATCTGTGGTAATGGGTAACTCCAGAATATTGCCCTAGTTAATTATGGCCCACTTGTTAGGAGACACACTGATGAGAGAGTTTCCGTAATGAAACTGTTCTTGCAAAAGGAGTTTACATAGAGAGTTTTAGGACTTTAGAGGTGGTGTAAATACAATAATTGGCCTTAATTAAATAAAAATTTGGGATAGTTAAGTTTGTTATGCTCACCTAGGCTGCATTTATTGGCCAAAATACAATAGCAATTGTGAAATATTATTACAATTTAAAGGTACTAGGGATGCACGATATATCAGCCACCATATCAGTATTGTCCGATATATGACCAGTTTTAATGTTATTGTTATTTTCCTGATTAGAAAATTTGGCCGATATGTTAAAGCCGATAAATAATGTATTATCTCCTTCAGCTGAGACACTTTAGATGCCACTGTTCAACATGATGGGTTTGAATTGCTTAAAATATGATTGAATCACTTCAAAAAAGGAAAATAGAGTTTAAGTGCAACATGTGCAGCGCAAATTTGTCATAGTCTACATAACATTATAATGAGAACGTTATAATTGTGTGTTTGGGACATGATGAGACTTTAGTTTTTGTAATCAGGCTCTCAAAATTTATATAAAAATGTGGATTTTGATTTATCAGCCAATATATCGGTTATCGGCTTTCAAATATAAATAGTTATCGGCTATCGATATCGGCTAACATTTTCATATCGGTGCATCCCTAAAAGGTACACTATGTAACTTTTTGTTCAAAGTTAACCCTGTCAAGTTTAGGATTGAAATGAAATCACCAGTTATAAACAAACGGCGTACAGAGGAGAGTCCGAGAAGAGAACGAGACTGAGCTCGTAATAAAACAAGAATCAACATTGGCTCAGCTTTTCAGAGATGGTGAGAACTGAGGGATTCGAAATGTTGGAAAAGCTTTGCGGAGACGATGGTGTTTTTATCACTCAACAGGAGAGTAAGGTGCTTTATTGAACAGATAAATTGCCATATGTATCTCTCTAACAGAGTGCATTGGAAAGCATTATCTGTTGTGAAGGCTCATATTCATCTGCACAATCACGCAGAGACGAAGCAACAGCAAAACAATGTTATTCCTCAAAATGCTTGCAGTTTTCTCTCTTTCTAAAGAAGACACTCAGCAGATTATTGCTGAAGTGAAAGCATTTCAAAAAATTAAAGTGTAATAAAGTTAATAAAGTTATAGACATTTAAGTTTACTGTAAAGCAAATTTACTAACCTATTTTATAAAATATATATTTCACAAAATATTTTTACTCTAAGATTCCTATAAAGTCAAAGTCATATGTCTAACCAATTTGGGTTCCAAATTTAAAGTTGATATCACAAAAATGTAAGTTCCTTTGAGATTTTGTTTATAAGCTTAATACAAAAAATAGCCACCCGGTGACTCCCACATTCAATAAAAAATGTTTATGCGTTATCCTGTAACATATTAATACAATTCTTTCACAATATTACTTCTATCATAAAAGCTTTACCAAATATAGAACATTGAGACTCGGACCTTTCTGACCATATGTGTATTGTCAGGATTAAAAAAGTTGTTTATAAAATAGTTCAAATAATTTTTTTAATATGAAACATGACACCACCCACTAAAAGTGTTTAAAGTGCCATTTCCGTGATATCACAATGTCCAATTTCAAAGTTTTCACAGGATGAATTTTGAGTGTTTAAGCCTACCTACCTAATTTATGATGATTACTAAAATATGTGAAAAAAGGCAATTAAAAAAACGGTTAAAATCAGCTGTTTTCTATGTGAATATATAGTAAAGTGTAATTTATTCCTGTGATCAAAGCTGAATGTTCAGCATCATTACTCCAGTCTTCAGTGTCACATGATCCTTCAGAAATCACTCTAATATGATGATTTGATGCTCAAGAAACATTTATTATTATTATCAATGTTGAAACCGTTAAATTTGTAAATTTTCAGGATTCTTTGATGAATAGAAAGCTCAAAAGAACTGCATTTATTTGAAATATAATTTTTTGTAACATTATAAATGTCTTTACTGCCACTTTTGATCAATTTAATGAATCCTCTCTGAGTAAAATCATATTGTTTGAGAATCGGACTATTGAGTTTTTATGTTTTCATGCTGTAGATGTTTATGGACTTTTACTTGCTGTAAATAAAACAAATTAACAGTGTAGTAAATAATGGAAGTAGGCAGTACTTCATTACTTCAATGAGCTCCTTGTTTCTGCCTTAAATTAATACATTGTTTAAATTAATAAATATTTAGCTAACTGTGATTTTTGTATATGTAAATTTCTGAAATGCATAACTTAGACCGTCACCTCTGATAACAGATCACTCTAAATTGACTTTCCTGTAAAGCTGCTTTTGGAATGATGTGTATTGTGAAAATTCACAAATAAATGTGAATTGAATTGGATTGAAAGCTTCCATCTGTTGTGATGTTAATGTTGCAGGGTTTAGTCCGAGGTTAAGCAGGGATATGCAGTTTTGACCTGCGGCTCTGAGATCATAAGACCCTCACACACACACACGTGTGTGTCAGGACTCTCTGATGTCCCGGAGCCTCCTTTTATCAGCAGAGACACGACACAGATGCACTTCTCTCCGTGTGAAGTTTGAGGCAGTTGCTTGTTAACGTCATCAGGTAGAGGCTCATGTGAGCTGCAGACGCACGTAGCCGTCTGATTAAAATTATCAGCTTGGGCTGACAAATATACTGTATGTGCTTCACACTCTTAGGGGTGATAAAGGCAAGATGACCTTATGAGTTTGTGTTGTTTGGATTAAAAAATCTGAGTTTAAGGAGCACTGTAGACTAAAGAAGTAAGCTTGTTCAACCAGATACAATGAATTACATAAGGAATAATTGACAATGGGCCGTTGAATCATTAGAAAAAATAATGCACACCTGAGGTGGTAATGCGGTCACATAATTCAATTCAATAATTCCAACGGCCCGGAGTTAATTATTCCGTTATATACTTATACTATAGGTTACCACACCTCAGAACGTTGTTTATATGTTGTTTTTAAGACATTTGTCAGGTTTTGACCTTAAAATGCCGTTCTTTGTGGGACTTATTTCTTATGCATCTAATCCCACAGCTCCGATGCTAATTCCAAAACATCATTTTAGAGCTAGTGAAAGAGGATTGAGCCACTGATGGCAATTATATTTATGCGGTTATTTATGCAATTATTTATGCAGTTATTAATGCGGTTATTTATGCAGTTAGTAATGCAGTTATTTATGCAGTTATTTATGCAATTATTTATGTAGTTATTAATGCGGTTATTAATGTGGTTATTTATGCGGTTATTTATGCAATTATTTATGTAGTTATTAATGCGGTTATTTATGCAGTTATTAATGCGGTTATTTATGAGGTTATTTATGCAATTATTTATGCTGTAATTTATGCGGTTATTTATGCAGTTATTAATGCGGTTATTAATGCGGTTATTGATGCGGTTATTGATGTGGTTATTGATGCAGTTATTGATGCAGTTATTTATGTAGTGAGTTATTAGCGAGAGAGAATTAACTGAGTCTCTCTCAAGTGTTCAGCATCAGCGTCTCTAATAGTGAAACTGTAAGTTGATCTGCTTCAAGAACACCGCCGAAAAGTCATGTAGCTTTTAAGTTGTTAAACTATTTTACTGATAAAATTGTCAGAGCAGCGCTGATAACACGTTTCTGTGTGAGTGTGTGTCTGTACTGTATGCTTGTGCGGGAGAGAGAGAGAGAATATATGCTTTTCGTTTATAACAAAATCATGTAAATAATTTGTCGTTTTTACGCTATTGTTTACTATATTTAATTGCGTGGTCAGTGTCGTTGTGGTTGTTTTCCTGTTGTTGTCTGAAATAACTGAAATCATTTGGCGTAGTGATATGCAGCTGTACTGTGGTCGAAACCTGCCGGAACTACTTTAGCCGTGAGTTTCCCTGAATATAACTGCACACCTTAGAACGTTCATCAACCAATCAGATTCAAGCATTCAGCAACCGTTTTTAAGGACTCTACCTCACCTTTTTCTGAAAATGCCGCTGAGAATTTTGTAACTCTTTCTGGATATCAGGAAAAATCCCATTCTCGTGGCATAAAGCAGAAATATTAACTATTTCAAAGCCAGGAAAATCCCATTAATTGTCCTATAGCTTTAACCAGTTGCTGGTCTGGATGCTGAAATGTAAACATCTCATTAGTGGATTCAGGAAAGGTCGAAGCACCACCTTGTCTTTCTTGAAAGTCATGCTTTTATTAGGAAAGAAAATGTTGTTGCTGTCTTTTATAATATGGAGAAAGCCTATGACACGATATGAAAACATGGAATTTTAAAGGATTTGTACCAAATTAAGATGTTAGGACGGTTTCCTATCTTCATTAAATTATTTCTATCGAACAGACTCTTTAGAGTCAAGATGGCGCGAACCCTGTCTGGCCTTCATGAACAGGAACTTTATCTGGATTTTATCTGTATTTGTTTTTTGTATTAAACTAGACAGCATTGTGAAGTCACTGGTTCTGATGTTCATATAGGCCTTGATGATATCTGTATTTGCTACAGAAGCAAGGACATGAATCCTATCGAGCAAAAAAATCCAACTGAAGATAAACAATAGAATCCGGTTTCAAGTTCTCACACACAAAAACTGTCTATGCATTTCTGTCAGCTTCATATATGTACGACTTTTGGATTCTGTACACCACCAAGGCATACGATTGGCTCTGGGAGCCTACAGAACATCACCAATCCAAAGTGTGTATGTGGATGCCAATAAATGTTGTCTTTATAAATGCAATCAAACTTGAGACAAACAAGGAAAATCCAGCCTATTCAGCATTCAATTAATATATTAAAGGAAAACCAAGTTTCATTTGTCCATTTGGTCTACGCATTAAAACCCATCTAGAGAATCTGTAGTCAATAGTTGTATACCTTAAAACTCATATTTGATCACCAAAATGACATATTTAAATGTTTTTTTCCTTGAAAAAAAAAAAGAAGTCTTTATGCCTTTAAATATCTTGAATGTAACTCGACACCCTTGCCTCATTTAGTATGTGCGGTTCTATGAATATGCAAATGAGCCCCGCCTCCACTCACTCACTCAGCTCAGAGATCCACTGGTTGACGATCACACGTTGATCTGATTGGTTACAAGGTAGTTTGTGACGTCAGAAACACCAGCGATTTCAAAGCGTGTTTTTGAGACTGTCTTTGGTTCACTGCAGTTTTAAGGAGGAAATACTCAGCAATGCTGTCGACTTATGAATTTACACATTGTTTGTCTTAATGCAGATTAAAAACACCACATAGACACATAAACAACATTAAAAGCTGGATTTACACCACAGGGGGACTTTAAACATTTTGAAACAGACATATTTTTTTTGCAAAATTCTTCCATGAAATCAAAAGGTCCAAAATCCACCTGGATTAAGCAAGAAGCCAAAAATCTAAAACTCATCCGAATGACAATCACCAGCAATTTCTGGAAATAATATTATATATTCCCACAACATACCCCAATATACACAGATTGATCTAAATATGGACATTTTTACTATCAGGAGAAAATTCCTCAAAGTGTTCATCTTGTCAGAATCCACTCTTTAAACATTTTACTGGGCTATAAATAATACTTCTACAAATTTTGAGGAATTGAGTTATTGTGTAGATACTTTTGAAAGGTTTTAACCAAGTAAATCAAATTTTAGTCTTAAGGTTTCTTATTTAGTTACATTTTTGTATAACTAAACCTGACTCTCGCCATTAACATAAAAAAAAGGAAAAGGAAAAAGAAACAAATATGTCATTTGATATCTTAGATGCAGTAATTTGTATGATTGTAATATTATTTTTCTTGGTCATTTTCAGATAATCATGCAATTGTATATACACCATATTTGCATGCATATGCATCTGCTTTACTTTTGTATAACTAAACCATAAGCCATGAACATAGCCGTAGAAACTGGCCTGGCGTTGGAAAAGGAAAAAGAAACGTATGTCATTGATTTCTAAGAGGCGTCATTATGATCTCTCATTTCATCATTTGTTTACCAAGTAACATAATGCAGTAATTTGTCTGATTGTATATTGTTTTTCCTGGTAATTTTCAGTTATTCATGCAATTGCATGAATACACTATATTAACTTGAATATTTGTCTCTCATTATTGTGAATTTCATTGGAGCTCTTAGTGTTGTGGTCCATTGCGCTCATTCATGTTGCTGCAGGGCTTGGGTGACATCTAACAATAGTGGTGTGTGTGTGTGTGTGTGTGTGTGTGTGTGTGTGTGTGTGTGTGTGTGTCTGAAGGAGGGGAAATGACACACAGACCTCGCCCGTCATTGGCTCGTTCATCTTTAGTGTATGAGAGAGTGAAGCAGGAATGAGTGACGGATCAGCAGCTGTTGGGATTCTAGCAGTCCACCAGCTGAAAGAGTTAAATGGCTTTGCACCATCATGAAAATGACCCCTGGTTCATGTCCCGCTCGGACTGCTGTGTTGACCTTGTGTTTTGCACTTGACTTTTACATACTCTGGAGTAACCGAGAGCCCTGACCCTGCTGTGTGTCTGATCGGCACATCCCCATGCGAGATATACTTGTGTATTCATCCAAAAATGCTGAATAAATGCTTCAGAAAATGGAGAAAATCGCAGAAAATTGGCTGTTTTTCCTTCTTAAATGCACATTAAAAATGATTTACAAAGCAATAAAAAAATAAATTATAACTTTTATTCAGTAAGGATGCATTAAGTTGATCAAAACTGACAGTAAAGACACTAATAATGTTTAAAAAAAATCTATTTCAAATAAATGCTGTTCTTTTGAGCTTTCTATTAATCAACGAATCCTGAAAAATAAAATGTATCACAGTTTCCACAAAAATATGAACCGTTATGTGTTTTTCAACACTGATAATAATCATAAATGTTTCTTGATCATCAAATCATCATATTAGAGTGATTTCTGAAGGATCATGTGACACTGAAGACTGGAGTAATGATGCTGAACATTCAGCTTTGATCACAGGAATAAATTCACATAGAAAACAGCTGATTTTAACCGCTTTTTTAATTGCCTTTTTTCACATATTTTAGTAATCATCATAAATTAGGTAGGTAGGCTTAAACACTCAAAATTCATCCTGTGAAAACTTTGAAATTGGACATTGTGATATCACGGAAATGGCACTTTAAACACTTTTAGCGGGCGGTGTCATGTTTCATATTAAAAAAATTATTTGAACTATTTTATAAACAACTTTTTTAATCCTGACAATACATGGAATCACAGGAATAAATTACACTTTACTATATATTCACATAGATAATATTTTACAATATTACTGTTTTTAACTGTATTTTTGAGCAAATAAATGCAGCCTTGGAGAGCAGAAGAAACGTCTTCTATGAAAAGACATAAAACTAAAAATGTACCTGTAGAATACCTCAGTGAGTGTAAAATCTCTCTCTGTCTCCTCTAGAGATATATTGAGTATGAGGACTTGCAAGAGCAAGACAAGAAGGATCTACAGAACCGTGTGCAGCTTCTGGAGGCTCAGACCAGACAGATGGAGCTCAAGACCAAGAACTACGCGGATCAGAGTAAGTGAACCGCTTTCCCTCACCTCAGCGCTCTAGCAAATGTACATTTTATTAGCAGCTGACCACGGACTCAAGTGCAGCTTAAGACACGAAGGATCATGATTTTCTGTTAGACTGCCGTGACCGGTGTGTCTGGGTAAATGAAGTGACCTTATGTTGGTTCTCCTCTCACCTGGAGGCCAGAACTTTCACAGGGGAAATTGGCAATCATCATCATTCTTCTGCTCCTATAACTTGCGGGGTACCTCAGGGCTCTATTCTAGGGACGCTACTTTTCTTCCTTTACATGTTGCCGTTGAGCTCCATATTTAATAAACATGGCATTTTATATGATACGCAGTTGTATCTTCATTCGTTTATTTCATTCATTCATTCAAAAACTTTATTTTTAAGGAATAATCACATTTTGTCGTCTGTGTCCTGGCAAAAAAGTTTAATATTATATAATTACAAGAAATTAAATTAATGTTTTATGGTTTCATTTGATTGCCAGAAAAATGTAAATACTCAGAATTTCTGAAAATAAATAAATAAATAAATCATAGAATTGATTCCTAAATCACTGATTGTTAAATCATTGATTATTAAAATCAAATTTAACCATTAAAATAGAATCCAGAATAGATAAAATAGAATTTGGTTTAAAAAAAAAACAAATATGTATTTCATATGGCCCTAAACATGTAATTTAAAAAAAAAAACTTTTTTTTTAAATAAATAATTGTCCAATTGTCTAAGTTTCATGATTTCAATTAATTAGACATGCTTTCTGATTACTAAAATGTAATTTAACCATTAAAATTGTCCAAAAGTCCCAAAAAAATTTAAAGGAAAAATGTGGAATTTGGGGAAAAAATAACAGGGATTTCACAGCGCCCTGCTGCACACACACACACACACACACACACACACACACACACACACACACACACACACACACACACAGTGTTTAACTGAGAACGGGCTGAACTGGATTACAGATTAAGGGCTGCTGAACTCGGCCACATGATGTGTGTATGACCGTGTTTTACTGCCAGGCTCGGCTCCGGGTACTTTACGTAAACACTCCTGTCAGGTGACACACACACACACACACACACACACACACACACACACACATCCACTGAATCTCATCAATTCTTTCAGTGTCCTGAACGAGGATTAAAAACTGTGTTCCCTGCACTTCAACATTCTGGTTCAATCAATTGTGTTTGTGCAGGAACTTCCCATTTTGTGGTTGACGGAAATATTTTCAGTTTCCCTACTGTAACCATAAATGACCACTGAGTCAGAGGATTTACAGTCTGATATAATAAGTGTCTGATATGATGAATGACTTGTCATGGACGCACACTTTCATTCACTTTCATTCCCATAGCTAACTTTCAAATGCCTAGATTTATAGCAAATCAACCTTATAAAGACTTTATCATTTCTACATTGGTCTACATTTGTACAATTTCTTTTTAATTTTGATTTCTTTTTTATTATACTTCTTCCCCAGGAACCATAATTATGACCAAAACCGCTTTTGTTGCCATGTTTAATGCAACTAAAAAGATAGATGCAATAGTCAAGGCATGTTTTTTGCACTGTTGTCAGTGAAAACTAGAAGAGTGAATGAGGGAGAATGATATTTAATTATTTTTGCTTTCGTAGGTACACTACCTTTCAAAAGTTTGGGGGCAGAAATTTTTTAATTTTTTTTAAGCAAGGATTCATTAAATTGGTCAAAAGTGGCAGTAAAGACATTTATAATGTTACAAAAGATTCTATTTCAAATAAATGCTGTTCTTTTGAACTTTCTATTCATCAAAGAATCCTGAAAAATAAAATGTCTCACGGTTTCCACAGAAATCTGAATTGTTTTCAACACTGATAATAATCATAAATGTTTCTTGATCATCAAATCATCATATTAGAGTGATTTCTGAAGGATCATGTGACACTGAAGACTGGAGTAATGATGCTGAACATTCAGCTTTGATCACAGGAATAAATGACACTTTACTGTATATTCACATAGAAAACAGATGATTTACATTACAATAATATTTACAATTTTTACTGTATTTTTGATCAATTATATGCAACCTTGGTGAGCAGAAAATGCTTCTTTCAAAAACATAAAAAATTTGACACAAATGGAACATAAAACTTGACATGTTATGACATGAACACCTTTTTGAATCAGAGTTGTGAATCGATTCACTGATAAAGAATCAAACTGATTCATAGAGAGTAATCTTATACTGTCAACACTATCATCACTAAGTTACATTACAGACGGAAGATGTGAGACGAGGATCCTGAAACTAGTCGAAGACATTATTTATGAGGCATGTCAAATTTAAAACCCATTAATCAGCATCGTGAATATTTGATGATGATAGACCACAAGATCCACAGTCATCAGGTCATGTGGGAATTTTCCCACTGTTTCAAAACAATGTTAATATGACCATATCATGTATGTGTGAACTTCTATATTGTTGGGGTGTGTTTATCCCAGGTGTGGTTTTTAAGGTTTTAGGGTTATAACACATTATAATGAGAGATTTACTGAGAGACCGTTTCCTGTGCTGCTTTATTTCTGTGTCAGTTCTGCCCCCTTCTGGCTGTGTGTTGTTACTACAACGTGTAACTTCTGCCTCTCTGTCAGAAGCTAAAATCACAGTAGACCCAGTAGTTTAAACACATAAAAATACTCCTCAAATTTCCTTGTTTTTAGTTGGACGGTTAGAAGAGCGGGAAGCCGAGCTGAAGAAAGAGTACAACGCCCTCCATCAGAGACACACAGAGGTAAGAACCATGTGCTTGTGTAAAAGATGCCTTTGCATGTGTCGTCAAACGATAACGTGAGAGTTTGTGCTTGCAGATGATCCACAGTTACATGGAGCACTTGGAGCGATCCAAACACCAGCAGCAAACGGGGGAGACGACAGACACGGGCAATCAGAGCCGGATCAGGTGAGAATGAGCTCTGATCTCCACTTCAGGGCGTTTCATCTTTAATATATTATGATATTTATCACCTACACGGTTAAAAACAAGTCCCATAACCAGCTGCTGTTTGTATAGAGCAAGCTGTAACTGCGGCCTGTGCCATATTTGCTGAGTGAAATCAGGGCCGGTTTCTTCATTAGGGCGATAGGGCGACGCTCCACCACTAAAGTGTGAAAGGGACTTTTTAATCACATTCGCATTCAACCCATGATTCAACCTCAGAGTTACGCTAGCCGTCACTGTCTGCCTCTGGATATAGTCCAGTCAGCGTTGAGTCACGTTCTGACTCTCTGTGGGTCCCGGGAGGGCTAGCGCTAATGTGCTTTCGTCATCATGCGTAACCTTCACTTGTGCAGCGATTGGTGGGGACAAATATACCTTTATTGATATTTCACCGCTGGAAAGATGAATGTGTATTTAAATTGGGTCATTTATGTCGTAGAAATGTTAAATTATTATAGAAGCTGGTGCCTTCTATAATAGACTGAGAAAAGCCAGAAAATGTGTTTTTGGCTCATGTGGATGAAAGACAACAACTCCCAGAATGCACTTGCTTCGCTGCCCTACGAGGACACTCCCAAGCCACGCCTACCGGTTACAGAGGGCAGTGTCGGGAGAAATGATACAGCTAGGCTACTAGTGGACTGAAACTGGAAAGACGGCGTTTTATCGTGAGATCCCCCTATGGGCGGGTTGAAGACATGCGGGACAGCTCCTCCTACTGGCTGGAGTCTCTCGCCTCGGGACAAACGGCGCTAAATGACGATTTCGGAGGTTTTTTTCCAGACACACAATACAGAAATCTCTCGTCTCAGGGGGACATGAGGGAGGGAAGCACGGTCATTCCAAAATACCACTGGGTTTCTACTGATACAAAGCTTAAAGGCAGGGTAGGTAGGATTTTTCTAAAAAAAAAAAACATTCCAAATTTGTTTAAACTGTCTTTATATACCAATACATAATTAAAATTAAGTACTCTGAAAAAGAGAGTATAAAAATCGAGTGTCTGTAGACCTCTCACGACTGTTGTAAACACAGCTCATTATTTCCATTCACTCCACCCCCTCCCTTCTGGGCTCCTTCCAAAGCCACGCCCCCAAAACACATGAACGCGCGACGCCAAACGCTCAGGCTCAGCTGGAAGACGCATTTATTTACCTGAGACTTTTTTTTTTTTTTTTTTTATTGACATATTTGTAGAACATTAACAAAAAGGCATTCGTAGTTTCAGATTTTACAAACAAACCTGAGCGTACATACAAATATTACATCTCAATATACATATCATTCCCATCAGTAGGCTAAGTAAATTGAAGCCAAGGTAAAATAAATAAATAAAATAAAATAATAATAATAAAAATAGACGAACAAATAAATATATAAAGTAGGGGAGTAGGACATTATTCAATTTATAAAACCAAAATCTTCCAATAAGGAGTACAAATGCACTGCTTTAGGACTTTTCATCCTTCTTGTTTACCTGAGACGAGTGCATGCAGTGACATCATGTCAGAATCACATGTAATAAAAATAAAATACCTAACTTTATCACTATAAATATAAACAAATAAGATTTATTTTAGTACTCACGATCAAGCTAGCATATCGATACTGGTAAAGTTTAAAATATACTTTGATTCGGTAACGAGCTATATTTATAGGTAACGAGCTATATTTATAGGTAACGAGCTATATTTATAAGGCAAAGCTAAAAACAGGTTGCATTGATACACGTTTTTCCATTACCATCAGTTACACTGTACATATACGGTGTTTTGCATGTAAGAGTTTCCATGATGAAAACATTGTTGACTCTGATGAGGACTAACGTTACACTCCGGTGACAAGTACCGCTTCGTCGGTTCGAGGACAGGTCCGGGGTCGAGGGCGAAGCAGAGGAGGTCGTTCAAAAGAGCGGGCAACCAGGGTCCGAGGAAGTAGTTTTTGCCTTGTTTGCCTTCGCTGACTGAATATGCAGGTGCTTTGAATTTTGAATGCTCTTTCTCTGCCATAATTTTACTCTTCGTAGGTTCCGTGCCTCTCTTGCCCTCCTCAAATCAAACGGGTGCGCGCGCATATGGGCAGATCTAGCGACAGGGGTGGTAGCCATGGTTGCGAGAGTGAGTGACAGTCGCCCAAACCAATCAATTGTTTCGTCCCGAATGGAAATAATGAGCTGTGTTTATTGCAGATTAAAAGGTCTACAGTCACTCGATTTTTATACTCTCTTTTTCAGAGCACTTACATTTTAATTATGTATTGGTATATAAAGACAGTTTAAACAAATTTGAAAAAAAGTTTTTTATAAAAATCCTACCTACCCTACCTTTAATGCTAATCGGTGAAGTGTCGCTTTAATCTGAAGTGACATCGAATACTTTCCTCAGTGCATAACTTACATTTCACGGACATATTCTCCATCTGTAAGTGTTAGAAAGTCAAGCAAATATTTCCATGTTGCTGTCAGGAGTGGACGAGCTTCTGTAAGCTAAACTTCCCTGATCGAGCGCCGAACAGACGGAGCGCAATAATTCTGACTAAAATATACATTAACACTAAAATATAAATATATTTAGCTAAAATATGTGTTGTTGTTGGTGAACATGTGCTAGGCCTATAGCATTCCAAACCTACGAGTGTATTTTTATGATAGCAGTTTTGTTTTTATTTATTTTATTTTTTATTTTAGTGGATTTAACGTCTTCTTTAAAAAGCATTGTTTTGTTTTTAAGATTGTAATGATACAATGTTAGAATGTAATGTGATTTGACTTTTTTTGCACATAATAGATACGGCAAGGTTACATTCATTATTCATTATGTTTGTGTTCATAGCCTTCAAAATGAACATTGAAGGAAAATATTGATCAGGATATGAAAAAACTTTTTTTTTTTTTAAATAAATAAATTTAGATCTTTTTTTATTCAAATATAAAAAAAATAAATACTGAGATTATACCACATCGCCATTTAGCCCAAAAATACAGATTTATTGGGCTATAGCCTATTCCCCAACCCTATACCTTATGGCATGCTTTAAATGCTGAATTTCCCATTTTTAGCTCCGCAATAATACATTATTATCACTGTTAAATGGTTATTTAATAATTAGCCTATATTCAGTCCTGCATTAATAATTTAGTTTGTTTGTGCCCCCCCCTGAATGAAATACAGTACTTGTTTCTTACTCATTTTGGGGTGTTGATACCTAAAATAGTGCCTGTTTTGCTGTAGGTGAAGGAGTCTTGCATGGAAAACCTGCCATAAACACACTATTTGTTAAATTCTCAGCCGTTTTCACACGTATGATATTATTTCATGCCTAATCCTGATTACAAGCTTAGATTTATGGCCAGTGGCGGAAGAAAATGTTCCAGACAATGACAGAAAATTGCAGATTTTTTGAAAAATCACCTTGTGCTTATGTAAAGTGACATTAAATGGAGTATTTTAATATATATTTCCACTCCTTTGCAGTTGAATTATATATTTTGAATATTTCTTTTGTTATTAAAAACAAAAACTTTTGACTTTTTTAACTGTTTTTGGTATTTATGTGCAGTACAGCTGATACACACATAATTGGAAAAATAATTCTAATTTTGTGAGAGAGAGAAACTGCATCACGGAAAGTTTTTATTGATACATTTGAACTCTGCTTCATCAGATTAGGTAATATTAGGCCTTTTTTCCCAAATAAACTTCTTTTTCTTTTTAAAGGTCCCGTTCTGCGTGATCCCATGTTTCAAACTTTAGTTAGTGTGTAATGTTGCTGTTAGAGCATAAATAATAGAGATATTTTATTTAACAGAAGTTGACTACAAAAAACGGCTCGATTGGACTACACCCCTCTACATCCTGCATTAGTGACATCACCAGAACCTTTCTTGACTAACCTCCGCCCACAGGAATGCTCCCTCAACTCTACTGGCTACTTGCGCACTTCTTATAACTTAGGCTACTGTGTTTACTCAGCTCTTACGGTGATTTTCTGAAGTAAAACTGACGCTTCATCTTTTGTGTGATGTACAATAAACTTTATTATACTCATCAGTACATGTTTGATCATCATTCAAACAGCAGACTTGTAGGCTATTAAAAAATAATGGATACATAGCCTACAAGCAGATGACAAATACGTTATAATAACCGTAATTAAACTACTAAACCATACCTGTTTCATCTCTATACAGCACTCTGACTCTGTAGGCATTATTGTCCGACTCGAAATGAAAGCCGTTACTGAGAGTTTCTGATATTATCATCATTCCGTGAGATGAATTTTTCCTGACAGACTGAGCACGAGCTCATGAAGCTCCGCCCCCTGTGTCGTCCAGCAGCACCTCATTTGCATTTAAAGGGCACACACTGAAACATCGTTTTTCTGAGCCCCAAAAAATTTAAATTTAAACATGCTGTAAAAAATGATCTGTTGGGTATTTTGAGCTCAAACTTCACATACACACTCTGGGGACATCAGAGACTTATTTTACATCTTGTGAAAAGGGGCATAAAACGGGACCTTTAAAGTCCAACTGAAATCAACATTGACCCCATTTACTTTGTTAGCGCAATAAGCACATATTACTAGTCTTGTGGTGAAAAATTAATCCGTGCAAGTTAATACACAGAAAAAAATTGTTTGCCGTCGTAATCTTTAATCAAAGTCTGAAAAGTTACTTCCGGTCAGGAATGGCGTTCCTTCTCTGATGATGTAGGTTTGACGGCTTGGTTTGGGAAACGCTTAACCACTCCCTCAACCCGTTAGTCTGTAATGAGCAGAGATGGAGAGGAGGAGCGCTAGAGTAAAACCCTGCCCTCTGTTCAATATTCCCTTTCACTGGGAAATACGTCACAACACTGGAGAAAAGTCGTTTGCAACTTCCGGTTCACGCGGACTTTAAGATGCAGGAGTGTGTTATTAATAATTTTCACTTTAATATTTATGCCAATTCCATTTCTGTTCCCCATCAGTCTGCTTTGATTCTGCATTTAAATAACCCATGTGAGGTCTCCCACATGCAACCGCTGTGAGCATCTCCTAATGTTGTGTGTGTGTGTGTGTGTGTGTGTGTGTGTGTGTGTGTGTGTGTGTGTGTGTGTGTGTGTGTGTGTGTGTGTGTGTGTGTGTGTGTGTGTGTGTGTGTGTGTGTGTGTGTGAGATATAGAGGGATTGAGAGAGAGAATCATCTGGTGGATGTTTATAAAGACAGAAGCATGAGACGGCTTCTGTAAATGACTGACAGCATGAAAACTGAAGCACATCCTCATATAAGAAACATATTTCAAGCAGAAAGTGTGGATTAGTTTCTACAAGGGCTTCAGCGACGCCCGGCTCTAGTTATGCTTGGGATTAGTTTTGCATGGCTTTTCCAAACATTTTAATATCAAGGATCTAGAGCTGCACGATATTGAAGAAAAATGCGATATGTGACAACTCATTAATTAATGCGATATTCAATTATGCAATACGATAATGCTGAAAGTGTGTAAAATAATTTTAAATGATCTTTAAAATATATTTAAAATTATATAACCAACACGTGTTTCACATTATTTTTGTGACGAGAAAACATCCCTAAACTTCTGCCAGTGAACATCAGTGTTTTACTGTATATCAGAAGTGTTATTTTAACATCAGTGTAAACCTCGGGGGTCAGGGGTCAGGTTATCCTACATTAGGGTTATTAACAACAGAAACTGAATAATCAAATGTAAAAATAAACACTTCTTAGTTTTCACTGAGATTCTTATTAAAGCTACAAAAGTTATTCAGCTGAGAGCAGCGAGTGATTTTCTCTCTTTTGTTCATGACCGCAGTTATTCATTGCAAGCCGTTGCGATATGCATATACATTTGCGATATTTAGATAATTTCGATATATTGTGCAGCCCTACAAGGATCCCCCATAATGGTGATCTTAAAGAAGATTTAGCAAACCCTTTTATTTGACATGATCACGTTTTTAAAGTAATCCCATAATCCTCTCCGCACACGTACCCTCTGATCGAGTCCGTCTATAAAGCGGCAGTCTCGTCCTTCACAAGCGACAACATTTTCATCTTGGTTCAGTTTAGGCTTTTAAATCTGCGCTCCGGTCTGGGAGTGTCAAAAAAGCTTTAGAGTTTTACTGTTTCATTCTGCTTTCTGATTCGGATATTAATTGTGATTATTCTATGACAGACATCACGTCACATCTGTCCACATTGAGAAGAGTCTCGGCTAGTCGGCTGTGAGTGTGAGGATGCTGGAGGAGGAGATTTATAGCCTTTTCTCACAGCACTGGATATAATTATAATTAAACTAATCAGTTTGATAATATCGGAAGGGCATTAAATGTAGTCACGCAAAGCTATAAGGTACTTTTGTATACTTTTAAAGCTCTGCATACCCTGGAAATCCAGAGTTCTCGCGAGAGCACAAGTTGAATTTTACAAGTTGATGCTCATTAAATATGCCCTTGTATCCGAGCTGCACCAATCACATCGGGTTATCTGATATAGGCGGGCCAGAGGCGAGCTAAACAGAAGTCATTAGTGAACATTGCAGGATGGCTATGGATGAACACCAGTTGTTTGAAACGGCTTTGGCCGCTACAATGAACGAGTTAGACTTGGCTTTTCATCTAAAAGAGGAACAGAAGACGGCGCTCGAATCGGCGCTCGAATCGCTCCTTTGCAAGAAGGGCGTTTTTGCCGATCGGATACGGCAAGAGTCTAATCTACAGTGAGCTCCGCTGGAAGCTGAGCGTATGGGGCTTGCTGTGATTGGTCGTAGTTAAGGCTGCACGATACTGGAAAAATATGTGATATGATGTTGTTGAGTACTGCGATAACGATATTTCTTGCGATATAACATTTCTGTAGAGAAATGCTATTTTTATTAATTTTTTTTAATCATTTATACATGTAATGATTAGAGCCCGACCGATATATCGGCAGGCCGATATTATCGGCCGATATTAGGCATTTTCAAAACTATCGGTATCGGCATTTATAACGGCCGATAAATGAATATTTCAAAAATAAAATAAAAACGGACGAAACACCCTTCAACCATGTTATGAGTGTTGGCGTTGTATAGTTTGTCCACCAGAGGACACTCTACACCGTCCCTGTTGGCAACACTCGTGTATAACGCGCCACACATTCTGCAACCTGCTGATCCAGCCCGAGTCGGGCAGAGAGAACCGCGAGTGAGATCAGCGGTGAAGTGTGTTCATGGTGAGTTGGTCACGACTCACGAGACATACATTGCTTGAATAACAATTAAAAGAACATCCCTATCAGTTCTCTTAACTCAAATAAGGATGACAAAATTCGTGACTCATGTCCAGTTTTGCTGCGGTTAAATAAGCCGAGAGTGAAGCGGAACAACGCGACGTAGGCTATATTCACATAAAATGTTAACACTGCAGTTCACAAAAGTTCATAATGTGCATGTGCTTTAATGCTTTGTCGGTTAAACATTTAATTTTAAATGCTGATGCGCTGTTCTAACGTGTACGTTTCTCAGCGCGTACATGTGAAGCTCACATGCACTAAAAGCCTTTCTACCAGCGCCTGGATACTGGACTAAGTTATCTTTCGAGTATTATTGTGCTAATACTGTTAAATACACACAAGACTTACATAAACAAAGTCGGTTGTCTAAAGTAAAGGCAAAAATTTAGAGAAAATCTGCTTGTCAAATGCGTGTACATTAGACGTGTCGTGCTCAGCTCTTAAAGAGACAGTAGCAATTGTAAACACACTGCCGCTTGTCCTTAAAGGGATAGTTCACCCAATAATAAAAATGATCTCATTATTTACAGGCACTCTAATGTTGTTCCAACTGTATTAATTTCCTTCTAATATTTTTCTAATATTAATAGTTTGAAGAATGTGGGTAACCAAACAGTAGCTGGTCCCCATTGACTTCCAAAGGAGAAAAATATACTATGGAAGTCACTGGGGTACATCAACTGTTTGGTTACCCACATTCATCCAAATAACTTATTTTCAACAGAAGAAAAAAACAACTTGAGAGAGTAAATTATGACAATTTGAATTTGTTGTCAATTTGAATGTGAAATTGTTGTTTTTGTTCAAAGGACTAAACATTTAGTCTTAAAAAAAATCTTAAGTTTGTATTTTTATACATTTTATTTATCAGAACTTTAATATATTTTGATGTTCCTCTGTTCTGTTGTGACAATAAAAGAAACAAGTTTCTTTTTAAAATGCATTATCATATTATTTTAGTTAAAACTCATAAATAACTACAAATAACTAATGTTAGGGAAATTTGTTAATGTTTTGTTGCGCGTTTCTGAAAAAAAAAAAAAAAAATTTAAAACCAACAAATATTTGTACGGGTATCGGCCTTCAAAATCCTTTATCGGTCGGGCTCTAGTAGCCATCAAAAGTTTGTACACACCAATTGTAAAGTGTGTCCAAACTTACTGTACTATAATACACATAAATAATATTGCTACTGTATTATAATATACACATAAATAATATCGGCCGATATATCGGTATCTGGCTTTTTTTTTATCGGCATCGGCGCCCAAAAATCCATATCGGTCGGGCTCTAGTAATGATCATACTAAAATAAACAGGCAGGCTAATAGATATTCTGATCCTCAGAAGAATATCTCAGTTTTTTCATAAGGAGTTAATGTTACACATGCAACACTTTGATTAATGGTTGTCTGTGAGACTCTGTTATTGTTACTTGGCAATTCGGTAGCAGTTTTGGTAGATTTGGGCTTACACTTTCTGAAGTCTTCATATCGCTCCCTGAGGTTGCGTTCCAGATGACTGTGGAGATTAGTTTCCTCTCGACGTGGCCAACATTTTTCGGCACGACTTCGTGACACCGTCACTTATGTTCACATATCGCGTTTTTTGCGCATGCAAATTCGTTATTTCAAATGCAGGCGCGGCAAGCGCACTCAAAATGGAAGCACATTTTTCCTAATCCGCGACGAGATGAGAACATCTCAACTTTTCAGAATCCCGCCATCTCACGCAGGTCATGGTTTCATAGCAACAACAGACGCAAGCGCTTGTGGAAAGAAGGAGATAGCGGCGCGGCCGCGCTTTCCATTCGTTTTTAGAGGCGATATGTGAACGGCCCCTTTCACATTACCTGCATTTATGACACGTCTTCTCTATTGAAGCCAAAATATTGCCATATTTCAGACGTACAGTTCTCTTTAGGCACAGGCTCTTCGCTGTTGTCATTTTCCTCGCTTGTCTCTACTCCCGCCATTAGTTTTTATTTTCCACTCTCTGCTCTGAGCCACTAGGTTCCCCTTTGGGCCCGATCTAGCCAATAGCATAATAGCACCTACTGGGGAGGCGGGTATAAAGATAGTAAGGCCACATTTGATTGGTCGAATTTGGATAAACAACCTATGCATGCATCACACAAATGCTTGGCACATAAAATAAATGCAATTTATCGCACCTCTCTGCAATACGGATATCGCATATGCTATTATCGCGATAACGATAATTTTTCAATATATTGTGCAGCCCTAGTCGTAGTGTTATCCAATTACGTGCAGTGAGATTTTCAAACGCATGCTTGCTGCCGCCCCTCGAGCTGGCCGAGCTTCATTAGTCGACACCATTAATCTTTCAGATTTAGGTCTGGATTTCCAGGCTAAGCTCTGCATGGACGGGCACCAAAATATGTCTCTGAACTTATACATTTTAGTTCCTCACAGAGATCTCTGAGATCCCAAAATCAGCTGCTCCTTGAAATTAAAGGAGTCGCTTAAAAACTAAAGGAGATCGTGCTTTCTCAGTCGCTGCTGCTAAGTTGTGGAAGGGGTCGCCAGTGTTTATCAGATCCTCTACTTCTGTAACCCTGTTTAAAACTCGCCTTAAGGCATATTTGTTTGATGAGGCCTTTGCTACTTTGTAAGGACTGTTAGGCTTTGATTTTATGTTTATATTAGTATTATTATTATTTTGCATTTTTATATTGTATTATTTTTTTTATTTGTATTTTAAAGTAAAGTTGATCATTCCGTGAATAACTGCAATTGCAGATTTCAAACAGAGATGGCGACAAAGAGGAAAAACTACGGACTGCAGCTTTAAAGTTGTATTAAAGTGTTAGAAGATTTTTTTATTAGTTATAATTGTTTTGTGATGTCTATAGTTTTTACAAATTTTATTTCAGTTTTAGTTATTTTAGTACATCAAGTTAAAGTAAATGAAAATGAGAAATGTTGCTTTGGTAACTAGCTGAAATAAAGTTTTAAAGTTTTCATATCAGTTAAAGTTCAAGAAATGAAAATATAGTTTTTATTAATTTAATGGTATTATGTTTTTCAGTTTTAATTTGATTTATTTTACTACATCAAGTTAAACCAAATGACAATGAGAAGTGTTGTTATGGCAACTAGCTGATGGAAACCGGAAAATGCATAGAGAATTAGCGCGTAAGTAACAGAGCGGTTCATTAATCAGCCGCGCGGAGGGAAAACAACACGCTAGGAAGGACAGCTGCTGCAAAGCCGGTCGTGTGTGTGTGTGTGTGGAGTGGATGATGTCACAGCACAGCAGTTAGAGGCTGCAGAGCTCTCTCTCTCTCTCACACACACACACACACACACACGCAGACAGATTCTCGTGTCGATGGGATTGCTGTGGCGTATCGGGGGCCGGCGCGCGGCCCGTAGCGCGTGTTGTCAGACATGAGTCCGGGTTTCGTGCTGCTGTTCGTCTTTGGCTTCGTGGGGGGGGCGGTGGTCATCAACTCTGCTGTTCTCGTCTCTCTCTCTGTTCTCCTGCTCGTGCATTACTCCGTCTCCAACCGGCTGCCCGCCATCACACACTCCCTGCCCCGGATCAGCAGGTACGCACACACACACACCGGTGCTTTTAGCATAGTTCTTCTGTTTCACAGGCTGTGTCGCATCACAAGAGTTTAGATGCCTCAGAAACATGATCTTGCGCAGGCGATCAGGGACCCTCAATTATAACATTTTAAATGCAGATATTTTTGTTTAAAGACTCAATTTATACTGTAAAAAGAAATGTGAAAAGGAAAATGCACGAGATATCGGTATCGGATAATTATATGATAAATAATGTATTATTTCCTTCAGCTGAGAAACTGTTCGACTAGATGATTAGAATCACTTTGAAAAGGAAAATAGAGTTTGTCATATTGGCTACATAAAATTATAATGAGAACGTTATAATTGTGTGATTTGGGACGTGGCTTTTAATGGTGAAACTTTTGTTTTTGTAATCAGGCTCTCAAAAATGATATAAAAATTGGATTTATATTTATCGGCCAATATATCGGTTATCGGCTCTCAAATATAAAGAATTATCGGTATCGGCCAAAATTTTTATATTGCTGCATCCCTAATGAAAATATTTATTTTCTATTGTGTCACATTGCATTTTTTCTTCTCACTATAGTACTTTACCGTTAGATAGATTTATTTTTTATTTTAATCAAATATTATATTATATTATAAATATTAATTTGTTTTTGTTGTTTTGTTGTTCTTTTGCATGAATCCTTTCAAAAACATTTAAAAAAATCTTACCGATCTCAAACTTTTGAACTGTGTTGTGTATTTTAGATGATTATTTTTCAGGATTTGCTTAATTTCAATACAAAAATCACAAATAAGGCTTCCAAAAATAAGCTTAATTTGATCTCTATACAAAATGTTTTTACTCTTATTCGTGGTAATTCTGGAAAAGTTGACCGTAGACTTCTTATCATAAGCCAAGCTAAAAGCTATTATATGCGTTGTATAATAAATATAATTTTACTAAAATGGATAAATGTCATTTGATACTCATCAAATGCCTGACTGTGTTATAGATTATCATAACCAGTGAACTTCAGTAGATGATATTTATTGATTAAATCTGATTTAATTGCTTTTAAACCTCTAACTGATTGGAATCACTTTGAAAAGGAAAAAATAGTTCAGTGCAACGTGTACATAAAATTATATTGAGAACGTTATAATGTGTGATTGGGACGTGGCTTTTAATGGTGAAACTCAGGCTCTCAAAAATTATATAAAAAATGGATATAGATTTATCGGCCGATATATCGGTTATCGGCTCTCAAATATAAAGAATTATCGGTATCGGCCAAAATTTTTATATTGGTGCATCCCTAATGAAAATATTTACTTTCTATTATGCCACATTGCGTTTTTTTCTTCTCACTATAGTACTTTATCATTAGATAGATTTATTATTTATTTGGATCAAATGTATTAATTAGTTTTTGTTGTTCTCTGAACTTTTCCACAGACCCCAGTTTGAAAACCTCTTGCATTATTGGACTTTGCTTCTCTTGATCTTAAGCCTCTATTTTCCCTCTATTTCTGTCTGTGTACGTGCATGATTTTCCTCCGTTACTCGGGTTACTATTGTTCATCATGTGTCTGTTAGCTCTTGGAGAGAACCGTTAGCATGAGCAGTGTTGTGCTGCGGCAAGAGCCGGCAGATCTGAGAGTTCATTTCTCCTGCCAACGTTTGTACTGGATCCCGTCTCATTCTAACTGGCTTATTGTTCATCACGACTTCAGTTTGTTCTTCTGTTCAGTCTTGCACTAGAGCTGCAGTTGAACACCTGATATTGTTGGATGCTTTGAAGAGCTTTCTGTTCTTTTATTTCAAGATGTTAAACTGGTTTCAGGGTTTTAGTGTCACATGTTCAGGTGATTATAACAGTAACGTTGTCTGAAACAGAGCTGTTCACCCAAAGCTGATATTTCACACATATCATGTATTCAGCAAGGTTGTATTTTATGAGCCTATAAAATATAAGAATTAATATTTAAATAAAGATGACGCAAAATATACTAGTAGAACTACCATTCAAAAGTTTTGGATCAGTAAGAAATTAATACTTTTATAGAGCAAGGATACATTAAATTAATCAAAAATTACAGTTTATAATGATACAAAAGATTCTATTTCAAATAAATGCTGTTATTTTGCATGAATCCTTTCAAAAACATTTAAAAAATCTTACCAATCTCAAACTTTTGAACTGTGTTGTGTATTTTAGATGATTTGGGAGGTCAGGATTTGCTTAATTTCAATTCAAAAATCACAAATAAGGCTTCCAAAAATAAGACAAAATGTTTATTTTACTCTTATTATTGATAATTCTGGAAAAGTTGACAGTAGACTTCTTATCATAAGCCAAGCTAAAAGCTATTATATGCATTGTATAATAAATATAATTTGAGCAAAATGGATAAAAAATGACATTTGATACTCATCAAATGCCTATTTCTGACTGTGTTCTAGATTATCATAACCAGTGAACTTCAGTAGATGATATTTATTGATTAAATCTGATTTAATTGCTTTTAAACCTCTAACTGATCCTGACTCGACATGCTTTGGTTAATCTCAAGGCCGAGAAATGAAATACTCGCTTTTTATGTTTTGATAAAAGGGAAACTGTGCTTACTTCTGTACTATTTCTATTTTTCATCTAGTTTTTTGTATAATTTAGTTGAAGACAACTGGACTTGGCTTGTTCTTGCAATCCAAACATTATATTAGTTGCTTTTGAACAATTTCTCTTGGTGTAATTTTCATTCTGCTTTTATTAATGATCTGGAACATTAACTTCCAGTGCTGTAATAGAGCTTTCCATGCATTGAACTTTGGACCTGAAGTTTCTAAACTCTGTTAAATCATGACCTTTACTGTGCGATTGACACGACGTGTTATGTGACGTGTGTGTGTGTGTGTGTGTGTGTGTGTGTGTGTGTGTGTGTGTGTGTGTGTGTGTGTGTGTGTGTGTGTGTGTGTGTGATTACAGCACTGGTATTGATGTACACGTCAGATAGAGATCCAACACATGCAAGCCTCACTGCATTGATTTACTCCCTTTTATTTTTTACTTAAAAATTGGCAAGAAATCAAAATTGATCCTATTTACTTTGATAGTGCACATTAGTGTTGCGGTGAACAATTCACC
>NC_138238.1:38677350-38702350 GCF_964197995.2 Scardinius erythrophthalmus
CGTATGGAGAGACATTTACCTCATTTTTAAAGTCCCCCTGTGGTGAAAATCCAGCTTTTAATGTTGTTTATGTGTCTATGTGGTGTTTTTAATGTGCTTTAAGACAAACCATGTGTAAATTCATAAGTCGACAGCATTGCTGAGTATTTCCTCCTTAAAACTGCAGTGAACCAAAGACAGTCTCAAAAACACGCTTTGAAATCGCTGGTGTTTCTGACGTCACAAACTACCTTGTAACCAATCAGATCAACGTGTGATCATCAACCAGTGGATCTCTGAGCTGAGTGAGTGAGTGGAGGCGGGGCTCATTTGCATATTCATAGAACTGCGTATACTAAATGAGACCTAAATATGTAATTTTGGTGATCAAAGATGAGTTTTAAGGGATTAAATGATTGACTACAGGGGGACTTTAAAGACATTAGGGCTGGCTTGACATTTACTCGATTCTCATTTTAATTATTAAAACCCAAGATCTGTCTTTTGTTCTGTGCTGTTTTGATGCAGAGACAAAACAAAACACTAAACATTATTTGTAGCGCCTGCCATCCAATAATTACAATAAGCTTTGTGCTTTGATGCTTTTGATATGAAATAAAGTCTCAGATTTCAAATTCTGTCAATATTATCATAGAAGTCAGGGACAATAAATGTGTGTTTGTGTCTTTTTAATGTGTGTGACAGATGAAGCGATCATCTCTTCCTCTTCTCTACTAGTTACAGCAGCAAATAAACATCAGTGAACATCAGAAGGAATGATGAAAGATACTGAAATCAGTCATGTCTCATGTGATCCATCAATCAGTGTTTCAACCGCAGAAACTATATGTTTGAATAAATCCGTCATGAAAACAAGTTTATGACAGATACCATGTTTAGATTTCAAAAACGAAATATAATTATATCACTTAAGTTATTATTTGAAAAATGAATATATCTAAAAATAAGTAGCAGTTAATTTAATAGTTTGTACTCTTTAATATTATAGTAATTTACCAACTGACGAGGTCCCTGTATAGTTTACAGCTTTAAAGATAAATGGACATGTATTGTACCTAACACCGTGTCCTAACTACACGTGACGCCGCGCGATAAAAGGTTGTTTTCCATGTTAATCAGAGAGTTTGTCCTATCCAGCCGCGACGGCGACACACGACAATTCTATTTTAGAAACGGTTTCTATTTTTCTGCGACGTCGCGCTGGAGCAACAAACACAAAGTGTGGCGATGATGATCTCAGGCGCTGTTTATGAGCTTTATTTAATGTTAAAAGCGTGTAATGTGACTCTGAATATCATTTAGTGCTCCAGCTTTGAAGCTGTAAAAGCAACAATGGATAATTCACCTCAGATCTTGAAATTAAACAAATGGAAACAAGAACGTTCAAACTGTGAACAAACAAGTGTGTTCTTTGACAAAGATTGTTTTAGTAACTCAGCCTATGTATTTTTAATGATGTTTAAATGGTGTAATATTTGTGAATTTGATTATGTAGCGACATATCCATTTTCTTGCGAGTGCTGTCGAGATTACTCTCTGGTGGGGCGAGACTCCGCCCACACGCTGTTCTGATTGGCTGACTCCGCCCACACGCTATTCTGATTGGCTGTGGGTTTTGATTGATTTTGACGCATCTCGCAGTGGCATCGCGCCTAGTGTGGACAGACAAATTATTTGTCTCTGGAATCTTATCGCAGGTGTATGTAAGGGTGCTCCGATTGATCGCAAAACTCGCGAGACAACCTTCAAAGTGGCACGCTTTCTTTCCTCCCTAAAAGCCCAAACTTGACGTCCCGAGACGGAGTGGAACACCGAGAGTGTGAACTTTGAGCTTAAAAACACACAGAAATGTGTCAAAATGCCCAGTTTGGTGAGTGTTCGCTTAAACATCGTCGCTTATGTCTTCAGTGAACATTAACAGTTGGGAAATAAGTCGTATGTGTATCTGTGCAATCGGTCTTAAAGTGACAGCAGCCTAATATTCCTGCTCTGCTCTTTAGTAGATTTAGTAGGATTAACCCTCTGGGGTCTAAGGTGTTTTTGGGGTCCTTGAGATGTTCTGACATGCCCTGACATTTTTGCTTTTTTCAGTTGCTTATAAACATATTAATGGCAAAAAAAAATTACACACTATTTAGCACAAACAGGGCTACCATGAAATGTGAGCAACAAGAATGTACATGTCTGCATTTTTGAGAGAATAATGTTTATGCGTGGTTATTGAAAAAACTAAAAACTAAAGTTTCTGAAATAAGGCCATAAAACACATTCTAAATATGTGCCAATAAGACTTTTGTCTAAAAGATGTCATCGCCTAGTGTTTTTTCTTCAAAATGAAGTGAAAATCACCCTGCCTTATCATTCACATAACACAATACATTGATTTGAATTTTGCAAAGCACTTTCTGTTTGGAAAGGCTATATGCGGAGTGGGTGTCAACGGTCATGTATATGTAGTGGTTCACACCTGAGGAGACAATGGAGCCTGCATACTTAATTAGCCATTCATTCAGGTGAGTCACTGAGCCACAAGAATGCAAGAGCAACAGTTGGAAGCATCTCAATTCTTTTTTATTTTTCCTCATATTGTGCTTGCAATTTGGCCTATAATATCCAAGGAAAACATGTCTAGTAATTGTGCAGTTAATTCTCATACTGTATTTTCAGTTTTGGAATATTTATGCTCTCCCCAAATTTGTCAATAATAAAACACAATAAAAGTTATTTAAAGAAAAGGCTTATATTTACCTTTTAATAGTTTGTTTACATCTACCTTGTAAATATATTTTTTTATTAAAAAGGTTACAATTACAACAACAATTCAAGTGTAATGTTTCTTTGTAAAAACTAAAGTATACATTTTATCATACATATTTCAAAGTTAAGGATTTGATTGATTATTTGATAACTTTATTTTTGACAAAACATATTATATTTAACATAAGCAAATATTGGCAAACAAAAGCTTATTTGAGGTGGCAGATATTTTACATTAAAAATGTATAATCTATCCAAAACTAATCAACGAAATGTTGTCTTTCATATGTCTGTAACATAGGTCTTTCATTTTTATTATAAGAAATATAAATGTTAATTTGCAGTTTAAATCCAGGAAATTTGTTAATGAAAAAATTATTAAAAGTAAGATACAATTGATACAAAACGAAATTCGTTTTAAAGAAAGGATTTGTACTTTCTGTTTTGAGGTCTCTGTGAAAGTTTAAAAGTCTTTTAGTGATTTTTTTAGAGCGCTCGCGTCCATAATGGAGAACTGTCACGTAATATTGTTTTTTCCTCATAAATGCGAACACGAAAAATAAAAGACAAAAGACTTTTGAGTAAAACTTACTCCGAAATTGTGTTCTCGGCGGAATTCGCTCTTCAAAATGCTGCCGTTCGTCGTCTGAGTTACAATCTTTCTCTGAGGAAAAGGTGCATTCTTCCTCGCCGTCCAGAATCATCTGAAGGGAGTCTTTATTACCGGAGAAGCGTGTCATACTCAAAACGCGATGAACTATCAGTAAGTCTGATGAAGAAACTTTTTATGGCATTGATCAGGGGGCGGGTGCGCTGCATACTAGATCATCTAGGGTAAACGTACCTATTAAGCTCACCAAAATCTACATTGAGACATTTTTAGTGCACAAGATATTGGTTTTAGTACAAGAAGTTATTTTAAAATAAAATATTAATCTCTCACACTATAATATTTCATTTTATTTTAAATGACAAAAGTATTTCAATTAAGATGTACATCATTAAATATAAAAAGTCTGGCTGTGCTTAATGGGTACGTTTTGTACCCTTTAAGCACACCCCTGTTCCCAATAAGCTCACAACAAGTTTTATTAAAAATTCTTGTTTATTTTAAACAACCTTTTTAAGGAATAATTGAAAAAAGTTTTATTTGAAGGTACAGAGTCAATCACAAAAAAACAGAACACTAAAATCAAGCAACAAGGCATTCAATTTGATCAGGTAGCCTATCCTATTCATAGTGACGTGTCATTCAAACTCATTGCAACATCTAGACTAGTCCACGTTCAGCTATGTAACCCATATTGAAAAATCAAATAACAAAACAAACCAATGTGCTCCTTAAAGGGATACTCCACTTTTTTTGGAAATAGGCTCATTTTACAACTCCCCCAGAGTTAAACAGTTGAGTTTTACCGTTTTCGAATCCATTCAGCCGATCTCCGGGTCTGGCGGTACCACTTTTAGCATAGCTTAGCATAATGAATTGAACCGGACAAGACCATTAGCATCTCTCTCAAAAAAATGACCAAAGAGTTTCGATATTTTTCCTATTTAAAACTCGACTCTTCTGTAGTTACATCGTGTAATAAGACCGACGGAAAATGTAAAGTTTAAATTTTCTAGGCTGATATGGCTAGGAACTATACTCTCAAAATCGCACCTTTTCATTTTCAGTCCGTCTTAGTACACGAGGTAAAACGGTAAAACTGTTTATCTCTGGGGGAGTTGTAAAATGAGCTTATTTCCAAAAAAAGTGGAGTATCCCTTTAACTCTCTGGGTCAGAGCTTTCCTGTCTACTCCAAACTTCTTGGACAGATACGACAGGTTTCTGATGGCTCCTTCTTTGTATGACATGCCTCTTTCATCTTTGGGCATACACTATAGTTTCGTCTAGCTTTTGTCATCTTAAGACTGTGAAAATAAGTTTATTAATCATTTTTTTGAAGATTAACATAGTGACAACCATCAGTTAATATTTAAATTCTGATTATTAAGTATTTACATAGACGTTTAATGTGGGTGAGCTTAAAGGGAGCACACACTGTGCTTAATTGGAGCAAAAACATTTTTTAATTAATAAATATTAAATTAAAATTTAAAGGAAAATATTTAGCTAAATTAATAATCTAGGTAATGTATTAAGTTTATACCAATTTTAATATGAACAACTATTATAGACAATATCTATGAAATTATGCTTTTTCTAATTGATGTCACACTGAAGCTGTGTGATTGTCATAGTCGTGCACCCTTTAAGCTCACCTAACAATAATATGAATTCTTTAAAAATTACAGCAGTTTAAAACCACAGACTATCAATAAAATGTAAAATTATAATATTATGGATTTAAAAGTACAAGCCATTAATTCCTGTGAAGTAATATATTAATGTAGCACACAATCTTATACAGCTAGTAAGCTAGCTATGTTCGTAGCATCTGGGCTATGTTGCTAAAACTATCTTTTAGATCTAACTGTAATTATTTCCCACATCCAGGTTCCAGGTTATAATATTCAACAGTCTAAACATTAATCTCTTAATTTTGCAATAAGAAGATGTACTTCTTCAAAATAAAGGCTTAAACATATAAAAAATGCACATCTGAGGGGCTCCTCTTCTGGTGAAAGTTTTCAGACAGCTTTGAAAATAGCCGCCAGACAGTGTGAACACATGGACACACATATCTCAGTGTGCAATGGTCTGATTGGTTTAAAATTACAGGAGGTATATAGTAACAAACACATCAATTGGTTAATACATCAAATAGGATAATACATTGCTGTTTCTTTTTATAATCTGAGTTCCAAGATGGTAGTGTGCTTAATGGGTACTTGAGCTTAATAGGTACGTTTACCCTAACGATTTAACGGAAAAAAACGAGCCAGCCGACCTCAGGGGGTTAATCTCTATTTAATTCATACAGTGAAGACTATGCAGTGTTGTTTTACATTCGATTACTTTCGGTTGATAAACACTCTTCTGTTGTTCTGTTTTTAAATCAAGAATGCTATATTTGTTAAGCTCTAAGTTGTTCCTAATCGCCTTTTAAGAGAGAGAATGGAATATGTTGCATTATGTTGCTTGGCAATAAATAAAGATGTGACACTTTCTCATCTCTTAATTTTTTTATACTTAAAATACATTGTTTACATAAGTGTACATAAGAATAGTCTTTTTTGGTGATCAGAATCGGTTCTCAGATAAGATGAATCATGAAGTGTGTGTCCATACCCAGCCCTACTATAGACTGATCATGTTGTGTCATCATCCCAGCAGAGGCTGTTATCAGCTTCCCAGAAACTGAACATAGGTTTTTAGGGAACAAAGGCGATGACGACACAGTTCGTTAGTATTGAGAGAGAGAGAGAGAGAGAGAGAGAGGGAGAGCTTCCCCCTCTGAAAGGAACATATGTTAAAGAAGCCTGAGCGAACACTGCCAGCGGGAAGCAAGCTCATTCTGAGTGTCTGCTGTGCCCTGCATGCTTAATCAGAGCCCTAACACGGGCCAGAATGCTTTGCTTTCTCGCTCTGGAACTTTCCCTGTCCTACAGAGATCCACGACTCTAGGCCCCTTCATACATATTCATGTTGATGAAGTAATCATTTGCCTTCAACCTCTTTCTGGCATGTTTATGTTCTCAAGCCTCGAAACTAAAGACAAACAAACCACTCAACTCATGTGCACTATTTTTTTAACATAAAGATCATTTGGAATGTTGGTTACTACAAGAAAGTTCTATTTTAGTCTTTCTACTTCAAAATTTCACATTTAATTCGACTTTCGCTTTTAGTGCATTTTTACATGTTCATCTGTTTTTGTGTAATTTGAGCATTAAAAAGTTCTGCAAAGTTCCAAAGCATAAATAATTCTCTATATCAGTGTCAGTGTTTCTGAACTCTTGAAACACCTCCATTGTAGTCTTGAGTTTCTTCCGGGATCGAACACGTCACAATTTTCCTCATTTAAATAATTAATGCGCAGAATAAAGGGGTGGGGCCTGGTTGAGTTAGTAGTGTGTAGTTAGTAGTGTGTTAAACTGGAGGTTATGGAAAGGGGCGGGACATTTCCCAAACACACTGATCCAGCCAACCAATCAGAGCACAGTGTGCTGTTCAGAAGGAGGGGCTTCATAGAGACAGGAAGTAAACAGCGTTACTGACAGACTGGGAAGAGAGGAGCCGCAACAATGGAGAATATGAGGAGAATAATCAACATTCAAGAATGAAAACCTGTTCTAGTAGAGACCAGACACAACAGCAAGACTTTGTAAAAGGGCGTAATAGATCTCTTTAATTATTTGTGAAATTTACTATCTAGTAGGGTTGTCACTTAAATTAAATTAAATTACCCAAATTTTCACCATTTTGAGGAACGAATGTCCCAAGTAATCTGCCATTGGGATTTTGGGAAACCCCATTTTGATCGACCACTAGACTTGCCAGATCTGAATCCACTCCTCTCCCCTTATTCACATTGATTTTATCAGCAATGATGGCATTGTAGGTTTCTAGAATAGACTGACCTTGAAGCCCGTCTCAATCTAGGCCTGATGCAGGAGTTTGTGAAGGATGCCGGTCATATTTCAGCTGTCAGTCTGATGAGGAGCCACAACAGGGCCAAAGACTTTAGATATACCAAGAGAGTGAACTCATATTACTAGTAATGGGAGAAAGTGCAACATGAGCCACCAATTGACCGTTCGCAAAGTCCCGCCCCCTTTAGTTACCGTTGCTATGTCCGACAAGCCACGCCTCTCTCACACACACACACCATGATCTCACGCAGTGAAACACATCACGGAGCAGAGAGGACACTGAAACAAAGTCTCAACTTTCAAATTTGTTCATTTTTTAAAGAAATGTAAACAATAAATACCGTTCTGTGTCTCTTTAATGTGTCTGACAGATCGCTCAGTTAAAACTGCTCGTGAACCGATCATCTCTTCCTTCTAAGTCATTTATAGCATCAAATAAACATGAATGAACATCAGAAGGAATGTTGTTTTAACCGCGGAAAGACGTCAGTACACTCCGTTTTTCAAGTTCTAATCCACCGACGTTAATCTACGAACTCTCCTGACCACTTTGTCGGACAAAAATGACGGATTCGACGGATGGCGGATTATGATTGGTCCGATCGCCTGTAAGTCAAACTCCCTGCGAAGTGTCAATTAATGTGCCAGATAGTGCAGAGCTGTAGGTGCTACACCCAGACAGAAACAGCCCACCGTTTGCGTATCTTTTTCTTCTGAGTTTTATGAATAATTTAATCTATTCTGCTTCATCCCTATTACCTCATCATGACTGGACGAGTTTCCGAACACCGAATAGTTGTTGATGCTTTCTTTAGTCTGATATCAGAAAGTTGTGGAGGCTCAACCCATTTTTTTATCGTTTTTATTTTCATTGCGGAGACTTTTGAAAGTCGCAGTGGGTATTAGGGCTGTCAAATAAAAATAAAAATTAAGAATATTTGTCGAATTAAAAAAAACTGCACATTCGAATGCAAAAATCGTGCATTTAATTTCAGTAAAAGATGCGATGCTTGATTTGGCTTATATTTGTTTATTGCGCTCGTTTGCTCCCTCTTGTGGGCATAGTAGACAACACAGTACCTTTTCCCCTCTAACATTAAGTAATGACGTTAGACTTCAAATATAATTAAAATTTTGCTAATATTTAAGAAAGAAATGTCTTCGTTCCAGCCGTTTTGACAGCCCTAGTAGGTATGCATCCGGCTCTTCAGTGAATATTTGATTTCTCATTATAAGGCCAGTGAGTTTCAGAAGCACAAAGGCTCCATCAGACTCCCACTGTGGAGCGATACAGACTGGCCTTTGTGCGCTTCATGACTCTGCATTTCTCTCTATATCATCCTCCAGAGTCTCGGGCTTCTGGGAGAGATGAGAAACTAGGCCATGCCTCGCTGTCAGCCTCTCCTCAGGTTAAACGCCTCTGAGGAGAAGTGGGCACATTCTGCCATGGAAACACCAGAGAGTCGGGGAGCATCCTGCAAAGGGTTTTGTTTTGTGCGCGCTTGTGCTTTTTGTTGGTTTGTGCGCATATGTCAGTGAGAAAAAAAGCGCTTTTGAAGTCTGTGCTTGTGTGAAACCTATTATCGGTTCCTGCCACTCGCTGTGGATTAGTTGCTCTTCCATAACCGATTGATTTTAATGAGAGCTTTGGTTCTTTTTATAGAGCACCAGGTGTAGTGCTGTTTTGAAAAGGCATATTAATAAAACATCTCATTATCAGAAGAGCTTGAGGGCAACGGCCGCTGTGTTAGACACAATTACAAAGCAAGAAACGACAACATTCATATTTCACTCGTGCATCTTCTGATATACTTCGTCAATAGAGAAAGACATACTGAGCATGTAATGATAACACACTAATATTAAGACAAAAAAAGTGAGATTGAGAACACACCTATTAATAATTCACTGCAGTTTCCATCTGAAATAAACACTAGAGGCAGTAAAACACCTACAACTTTGATTCCTTCTCACACAGATGATGATTACAGGGGCAGATTATTGACACGGTTGCTTCAGCAAATGTCAGGTTTGCTTTTGTGAACACTATTGATCAGGTTTAGTGTCTGTCCTGCATTATTAAGATAGGGAAAGCACCGATATGAACGTTTTGGATGATACTGTTTACTAATAATAATAAATTAAATAAAATTAAATAATAAAGCCGATAACCGATATATGGGCCGATAAATCTAAATCCAAATTTTTACGTCATTTTTGAGAGCCTGATTACAAAAACGAAAGAGTCATCATGTCCCAATCACACAATTATAATGATGTTCTCATGATAATGTTATGTAGCCGATATGACGGACTTGCGCTGCACATGTTGCACTTTACTGTATTTTCCTTATTGAAGTGATTCAATCATATTTCAAGCAATTCAAACCCATCATGTTGAACAGTGGCATCTGAAGTGTCTCAGCTGAAGGACATAATACATTATTTATCGGCTTTAATATATCAGACAAATTTTATTATCGGGCCGATAACGATAACATTAAAAATGATCATATATCGGCCGATACCGATATGGTGGCTGATATATCGTGCATTCCTAGTTCAAGCAACTTAATCATTTTGCATAAATGGCCATTTTTCTAATGAGCCTGAGTTTGATATTAAGGCATCAAAAAAGTTTTCATTACAGTGGCAAATAAATATGGTCTTTAAAGTCAACATGAAATAAAATGTTAATAATATCTGGTCTTATTGTGCATGGTTCATAGTTTTGTTATTGTAAGGAAGAAAATGTCTTTCATAAAATGTAATAGCCGATCCTCGGCCTCAGAAACAACTTAACTTTTTTGAGTTCAGAAATGCATCACATTATGTGAATTAAATGGGTTTCCATTGTCATCTCATGTTATTGTCAAACAAATGTCATAAAAATGTTGGGAGCTTGGGAGCACAGACTTAAGTTTGGTCTTATTTTAAAGAAGACCCTTTGTAGATTATTGTTGAAGTAAAAAAAAAGTTTAAAAAGTGAGAGTTCTCCCAAAAATGAAAATTAGCCCATGATTTACTCACCCTCATCCTAGGTGTATATGGCATTCTTCTTTCAGACAAACACAATCAGAGTTATATTAAAAAATGTCCTGGCTCTTCCAAGCTTTATAATGGGAGTGAATGGGTACCTTTCAGAAGGCCTTTATAGATGCACTTTTATGATGGACAGATGCACTTGAATGGACTTTAAAAAAAGGTGCCCATTCACTGTCATTATAAAGCTTGGAAGAGCCAGGACATTTTTTAATATAACTCTGATTGTGTTCGTCTGAAAGAAGAATGTCATATACACCTAGGATGAGGGTGAGTAAATCATGGGCTAATTTTCATTTTTGGGTGAACTATCCCTTTTAAGTTCATGAAAATGATTTATGAACTTTATTTAAATAAAATATATATTTTAATGAAACATGTTGAACTCTAAAACTGCTAGAATCGAGCCAAAAATGTATGCAGTCGGCATTAACACAGGCAAAATGATCAAAAAAACTAAACTGAAAAAGACAAAAGTGTCCATAAGGATGCACACGGGTGAAGTTCAATCTGGCTTTAGCACCATAAAAACACACAAAGTACAAATTCCCTTAATAAACTCTCCGTCATGCATTGATCGACCATGAGACACAGATTATGTGTAATCCTGGCCTACATTTCATTTCACCGTAGTTACAGCTTAATCTGGATTTGACGAGCTTGCTCCTGATGCTTTTTTGGGGAAGAACCGTCATGTTTTCCTCTTTATATAATGGCAATGCAGTTCCCATCAGCCACCTGGCCGAGTAAAGTGCCACCATTGATGTTTTTACTGTGCGTTTCTCTCTGGGCAGTTGGAGGCGGACGGTAAGAGTTCACAGGACAGTTTGGAAACCCAGTGGACCGACTCCAGTAAGGTAGCCGTCCGATAGTCCTGCCGTAATCTTCACGGCAGCCACAGTGCAGCGTAGTGTGTAGTGTCTAGTGTGTGTAGTGTGTGTAGTGTCTAGTGTGTGTAGTGTGTAGTGTTTGGCTTGTCTCCACATCCATGACTGTTTTTGTGTGGATAGTGAAGTGTTTCTTTGCCTTCATACTCCACAAACTGCTGCCTGCAACCATCTATTAACATATAAACCATATAAACATAACAACAAGTAACATATAAACATAACATCTGTTAGGATGTAACATATAAGCATAACAACAAGTAACATATAAACATAACATCTGTTAGGATGTAACATATAAGCATAACAACAAGTAACATAAACATAACATCTGTTAGGATGTAACATATAAACATAACAAGTAACATAAACATAACATCTGTTAGGATGTAACATATAAACATAACAAGTAACATAAACATAACATCTGTTAGGATGTAACATATAAACATAACAAGTAACATAAACATAACATCTGTTAGGATGTAACATATAAACATAACAAGTAACATAAACATAACATCTGTTAGGATGTAACATAAACATAACAAGTAACATATAAACATAACATCTGTTAGGATGTAACATTTAAACAACAAGTAACATATAAACATAACATCTGTTAGGATGTAACATATAAACAACAAGTAACATAAACATAACATCTGTTAGGATGTAACATTTAAACAACAAGTAACATATAAACATAACATCTGTTAGGATGTAACATATAAACATAACAAGTAACATAAACATAACATCTGTTAGGATGTAACATATAAACATAACAAGTAACATAAACATAACATCTGTTAGGATGTAACATATAAACATAACAAGTAACATAAACATAACATCTGTTAGGATGTAACATATAAACATAACAAGTAACATAAACATAACATCTGTTAGGATGTAACATATAAACATAACAAGTAACATAAACATAACATCTGTTAGGATGTAACATATAAACATAACAAGTAACATATAAACATAACATCTGTTAGGATGTAACATTTAAACAACAAGTAACATATAAACATAACATCTGTTAGGATGTAACATATAAACATAACAAGTAACATATAAACATAACATCTGTTAGGATGTAACATTTAAACAACAAGTAACATAAACATAACATCTGTTAGGATGTAACATATAAACAACAAGTAACATAAACGTAACATCTGTTAGGATGTAACATATAAACATAACAAGTAACATATAAACATAACATCTGTTAGGATGTAACATTTAAACAACAAGTAACATAAACATAACATCTGTTAGGATGTAACATATAAACAACAAGTAACATAAACATAACATCTGTTAGGATGTAACATTTAAACAACAAGTAACATATAAACATAACATCTGTTAGGATGTAACATATAAACATAACAAGTAACATAAACATAACATCTGTTAGGATGTAACATATAAACATAACAAGTAACATAAACATAACATCTGTTAGGATGTAACATATAAACATAACAAGTAACATAAACATAACATCTGTTAGGATGTAACATATAAACATAACAAGTAACATATAAACATAACATCTGTTAGGATGTAACATATAAACATAACAAGTAACATATAAACATAACATCTGTTAGGATGTAACATTTAAACAACAAGTAACATATAAACATAACATCTGTTAGGATGTAACATATAAACAACAAGTAACATAAACATAACATCTGTTAGGATGTAACATATAAACAACAAGTAACATAAACGTAACATCTGTTAGGATGTAACATATAAACATAACAAGTAACATATAAACATAACATCTGTTAGGATGTAATATATAAACAACAAGTAACATATAAACATAACATCTGTTAGGATGTAACATAAACAACAAGTAACATAAACATAACATCTGTTAGGATGTAACATATAAACAACAAGTAACATAAACGTAACATCTGTTAGGATGTAACATATAAACATAACATCTGTTAGGATGTAACATATAAACAACAAGTAACAAACGTAACATCTGTTAGGATGTAACATATAAACATAACAAGTAACATAAACATAACATCTGTTAGGATGTAACATATAAACATAACAAGTAACATATAAACATAACATCTGTTAGGATGTAACATATAAACATAACAAGTAACATATAAACATAACATCTGTTAGGATGTAACATATAAACATAACATCTGTTAGGACACATACACCGCTCATGTGGACTCACACATGATGTCATTATCCCTGGTGAAGTTTCAGATGCGGTTGCATTCAGCATCTGTGTGGTTGATGTTATCGCTTGTAATGTATCCAAAGGAATATTCCTGGTTAATTCCAACGTCTAACTTCTAAAAATGAATAGGAAACATGGAAAGGGTCTTTATAGTGCTTTTGTTTCATTTTTTAAGATTTTTTTTAAATCTCTATTCATTGTATTGAAAAAAATGACCAGTGAATTCTGGTAAACGATAACCTGGAATATTTCTTTAAATTTTTTATGTTGATTTATTATTGCACCAAATCGTGTGTTTTTTTTGTTTGTTTGTTTTTTTGTTTTTTTAATGTCAGTGTTTTTCCTTCACTTTTTTCTCAATTACTGAACATTCAGTCATTATTTATGTGGTTAAAAGCTCAGTTGAATATACAAAATGGAGACTAAAATGTTTTGTTTGTATAACATAACATAACATAATAATCTTTCTAAATGAATGTGCATGCAGCGTGTCTGTCCTCCGTACGGTATCATGGTGGGCTGATGACGTTCTAGACTTGAATAGTTGTGTTAATCTTCATGATTAATGTGGACAGTCCCATTTAGCACATATGTGATAAGTTGATGACTATTGCTTTATAAATTCCTACTATGACTCGCTGGCTTATGCCACTGGTAAAGCTTCATTTCACCTGGGTTTGTTTTCAGGAAAATTCCTCCCTCAGATATCAGACCTATTATTAATCGGTGTATATATCGGATAAGTGGCAAGAATAATAATAAGTGAATGAAATTCATCCGGAAATGTCAAACTTTAGACTTTTAATCACTCTTAAAACTAGATCTGATCAAGTGGTATTCACCAGATGTCGTATAGCTCATACAAGTCATGCTTTTTTGCTTAAAGGTGAAGACCCAACTTTATGCATGTTTTGTAAGATCTCTGTTAAACACATTTTTATTGGACTGTCCTGGGTTTAATACAAGTAAAAGTTATGAAGTTATTAAGGACTTATTTAGTAAGATTATGCCTGAAAAGGTTTTGGTTTTTTATCATATGTTAATAAAAAATAAAAAGATATTATACTTTTAAATAAAAAAAAATTAAGATATGATAAAAAAAATCCCAAACCTTTTCAGGCTTGTGTTTGTTTGCTTGGTTTTATTGTATTTAAATGATATTTCTATTTTTTTAATAAAATTTTTGCCATGAAAATAGCCTTAGATGCTGACATGACATTAAATAAAACAATCTATCTGTCTGTTGTTATCAGGATGAACTTTCTGGCGCTGGCCGGGGACGATCCAAACCCGAGTCTGATGTGCTCATGGTGTCGGTGGAGGAGGAGGCCGAGGGTTCGCACGGGAACACGGACTCGCGGAGCGCTAAACCAGACCGGCTGAAGAACATCAGCGTACAGGAGGATACGGCATCAGAGACGCCGTCCACAGGTGAAGCCAACGCTGCGTCTCCATTCGCCTTCCATCACAAGTGATGTATACAACTAAATCATTTTAATTTGACTAGGAATTAGGCTCTAAAGAAACAGTGTGCTGTTGGGACAGTGTTTTTATATTACCACTGCTTTATGCCTTGAAATATCTTGAATGTAACTCGACACCTTTGCCTCATTTAGTATGCGCAGTTCTATGAATATGCAAATGAGCCCCGCCTCCACTCACTCACTCAGCTCAGAGATCCACTGGTTGACGATCACACGTTGATCTGATTGGTTACAAGGTAGTTTGTGACGTCAGAAACACCAGCGATTTCAAAGCGTGTTTTTGAGACTGTCTTTCCAGGTTATTCATGTGATTTACCATTTATACTCCTATAAACGGGACTGTGCATCACGTAAATTGAATGCTGGGCCCCTTTTATAAATAAACTGCATTTGATGAATCTGCACCAAAAAACCTTTAAGTTTAAGACCTTTAGAAAACACCTAACTGATATTTTTGCACTCAGGAGCCGATCAAAGTGAGAACGCGGAGCGATCGGAGGTCCAGGCGATCATCGAGTCCACACCTGAACTGGACATGGACCTGAGCGGTTGCAAAGGCTCCAGGTTCGTCAATGCTGATTCAATCATCCACTCACTGGACTTGCCCTATCACACGAGCCTCAGTCCAAACACACTCTGGATTTCATCAGGACATTATTAGATGAAGAATCTCTCTGTGTCTTGGGTCCGTTCATCCTCTCTGTCTCTCTCCAGCACTCCCAGTAAAGGCATTGAGAACATGGCGTTCGACCGGAACACCGACTCGCTCTTCGAGGAGCTCTCGTCTGCAGGAAATGACCTCATAGGAGACGTGGATGAAGGTGCTGATCTGTTGGGTGAGTTTTCAGCCACAATAAATCACAGATGAAAATCAGTGTTATTTTAGTTGTAGTTTTTATTAATATTTTCAATTAGATTTTATTTTTATATATTTTTTTATATTTAATTATAAATTATGATTTAAATAATTTATTTAAAATAATATAATTAAAATGTATTATACATTTTATTATATTTCATTATATTTTAGTTAAAGTTTTAGAATTTTTGGGTGATTTATTTATTTATTTATTTTATATATATATATATATATATATATATATATATATATATATATATATATATATATATATATATATTCTCATTCTATAATAGAAGTGAGTTCTCATTCACTTCTATTATACTGAAAATAAAAAAATAATAAAAACAGAGATAAAAAATAAAAAAGGATAAAAGATAATTTTTTTTTTAAATTAATTAAAATTAATTTTATAATTTTATTAATTTTATAATATATATATATATATATATATATATATATATATATATATATATATAAATTATATTTTTATATTTTTAATTTTTATTTTTTTTATTTTTTATCTCTGTTTTTATTATGTTTTTATTTTCAGTATAATAGAAGTGAATGAGAACTGAGGCTGTCAAGCTCAAAATAACAGTAAAGCATCATAAAAGTGGTACAAATTGAAATAACATGCACTAACTTACAGTAGCTTTGGATGAAGAACAGATTGAGTTTGTTTTTGTGAATGAATTGAACCAGATCTTATTGATAAATTAGTTCTTACAATTCACAGAGCCGGCCTGAATGATTAAATGACTCAAACTGATCCACTATCAGTGAAACTATCAGTGAATAATGATTTGGCTCAGTGATCGTGTGACTAACATTACACTGCTTTTGTTTAAAAGCACATGATTCAAAGCTTCTTCTTTTGAGTTTCGTGATTCATGACTGTGTTTTTGAGTGTGTGTGTGTGACCGTTGTTCCTGTGTCTTTTTCCTTTGTGTTACGTTCCTCTAGTAGTAAAGTGACATCAGTGACTTTTATTCATCTTCTAATTTAAACCCATGGTTCTTCACTAACATTCACAGCCCATCTAATCATGTTGTCTTTCCTCCATGTCTGTGGCGCTTCATTTCTTTCCCCCAGACGAGTATTCTGGTGTGTATGTTTACACTGCTTTTATTCTCCAACACCAGATCCTCACCAGGTGCAATGCCACAACTTTACAGCAACAAGCAGCTCGTCTGTCCACACATTATCCAAGCCTCAAACTAGATATTGTTGAGGATCATATCTGATGCATCAGGCTTTTATGGCTCATATAGTCTGATATAGTGAGAATATGGAGGAAAACTGGGCAAAAATATTAAATTTGCTGCAGATGCTGATATTTATGTGGACATAAAGTGATGAAATTCTGATGCTTGTTATATAAATCAATGAGATCTTTATAACAGTACAGCAGATACTGACATAAAATGCATATAAATATCAATACCTATAAATAATGTCTTAGTAAGATGATAAATGCTTAGTTTTATGATCAAAGCTCTGTAGTTTTTAAAACATATAATGCAATGCAATACAATGATTGAGAGATGAACACATAAACCTTCTTTAAAAGCCTGATGATCAAATATGAGACTCATCATATTTCTAAAAAATGATGTAAACCTGCTTCAGTCCAGTTGAAATATTACTAACAATATTAAAGTTATGTTTTCTTGATAAAATCAGTGCAGATTTCGCATTAGAAAGACACTGAAGGTTTGTACAGTTACACTAACAGGCTTTTACTTGCTGAAAAAAAGTGTAAATTATCAATCAGCAAAGTTTTGATCATTTAGAGTCCTTAAAAATGTGCGACTCAAGTATGATACAGCAGACTTTATATGGTGAGCTTTGGTTGCGTGTTGCTCCTGGTTCGGATACAGTGTTGGAACCGTTATTACTTTGTATTTCACTTGATTTTGTTTTGGTCATTCTCTGATCCTTTTTCTTGTTCTTTGGTTTGCATGCCAATTTTAGACCTTAATTTCTTTGGTAAGTGTTCTCTGGTAAACATATCCTCTGGTGAAGTGTTCTGTCTCAGAAATGGTCAAATCAGCATTTGTGGGGTTTTCAGAGATCTGTGCATGATTACCATATATATATATATATTTGTGTAATATGAAATCTGCTTTTGTTGTCATGCAGGTATGGGTCGTGAAGTCGAACATCTGATCCATGAGAACACTCAGCTACTGGAGACAAAGTACGTCATAATGTGGATTTAGTTTTCTGACTTAGACCGGCTGAAAAACACCAAACAATCTGCGTTTAGTCTTCTACTGCCACCTGCTGTTTGACTGGAGTTACAGCAATCACTTCAGCTGGACTCTTTACTTAAACGAGTCATATTAGAAAAAAAAAACTTTTATTACAACAAAAGGGTATGGTACTACATATTGCAATTTAAACAGCCATTAAGTAACCTTACAAATTAGCATTTTTAACATTAGCTTTCACAAGTACACAATTCTTGGTTCAGTTCAATCCAATGTGACTGAAAGCAATAATGTCAGTTTAGTGGATCAGATGTTAATTTAGTCACTGCTTCAATCGATTCGGTAAGTCGTTAAACCAATTTGCATTAATAACTCATTAGTTTAAGACTGATTTGTGAGTCTTTGAATGATTCATTACAAATAGCTGGTTCATAACAGTCCGACATCACTGGATGTTTATTGTCTGTCTCATACAAGAACAGAGCAATGGAAATGTTTAATGAATGTCTGTAAAGAGGAACTATGTTTTTTTTTTTTTTTTCATCTTCATCTTTCTTTAGTGTGTAATGTTGCTGTTTGAGCATGAAAAAGCTCTGAAAAGTCACAAAGTCTCTCTATATCAGTGTCAGTGTTTCTGAACTCCTGAAACGCCTCCATTGTAGTCTTGAGTTTCTTCCGGGAACGAATACGTCACAATATTCCTCATTTAAATAATTAATGCGCATAATAAAGGGGCGGGGCCTGTTTGAGTTAGTTAGTAGTGTGTTAAACTGGCGGTTATGGGGCGGGACATTTCCCAAACACACTCGAAGCGCTCGACCAATCACAACTCACTGCTCCAGCCGACCAATCAGAGCACAGTGTGCTTTTCAGAAGGAGGGGCTTCATAGAGACAGGAAGTAAACAGAGCGTTACTGACAGACTGGGAAGAGAGGAGCCGCAACAATGGAGAATATGAGGAGAATAATCAACATTCAATCAGGGAAACCTGTTCTAGTAGAGCCCAGAAACAACAGCAAGACTTTGTAAAAGGGCGTAATAGATCCTTTTTAATGTCTTTGTATTATTTCACAGTATGCCGTTTTTTTAATCTCAACACATTAAATTCAAACCGCAAACTCATAACTTATACTGTGGATTTGCCTGACATAGAGGACTGTAATAAATTGTGAAGCACACACTGAAAGCGGCATTGCTGTGTTTGCTCCAGGAACGCTCTGAACGTGGTGAAGAATGATCTGATCGCCCGTGTGGACGAGCTGGTGTGTGAGAAAGACGTTCTTCAGGGAGAACTGGAGGTCCTGAGACACACCAAAGACAAACTGGAGGAGAGGAACAAAGAGCTGGAGGACGAGCTCAAACGGTTCGGCCTTAAACACACCGACACACATCAGCATTCAGCCGGAGAGAAGCTCTGTCTGACCGGAGCTTTTGTGTTTTTGTCCACACAGAGTCCGAGCTGAGATTGAGGAAGCCAAAGTGAAGACAAAAGAGGACGATGATGTAAGTCAACGTTAGAAATCTGCCTGGATTAGGATTGCAGGATCGCGGTTCGATTCATTTTCAAGATGTCGAGGAAGTCGAAAACTATTCTAAATGCAATTGATTTTCAAATGGAAACTAGATTTTCCTTTCAAATTAAAATGATCCTTGTTCAATTCCACTGGGACAAATTCCCAACACATTAAAGGCATAAAATCTGAACAGTATAAGTTAATTTACTTTTAACCTCAAAGTATTTTCTCATCAACTGAAACTCTGAGAATAGGATTCGATATTAATAACAATAGACAGAAAAAACTGGGATACAGCTGCACTGTAAAACAAAAACTGAATAGTTTGTACTATTGTACTTTACAGTTGTACTTTACAGTTGTAAATTTACAATACTTTTTACGTAATTTATTCTCTTGCAAGAGTTAAAACCTTGCGCTTTAGTATTTTATCATCAACTGAAACTCCGCTGTCTGAGATTGGGATTCTGTAGTAATAATAATAATATCTAATACAGAAATATATTATAATTGTAAAATACTGTAAAATACTTCTGACTTGATTTCTTCACTTGCAAGAGTGAACACTGCAGGAAGACCTTTAACAGTAACAGGTTTACAAACACTGCTCATTACAAAGCCAGTGAAATGCTGTAATTTTTAGCCCACAGAAACTAAATTATGCAAAATATAAAATAGTGTATCTTATAATCACATTGTATTCCCAAAACAGCTTGTCTTTGCTCCTCTATTGTGTCGTATATCCGAGTGAAACGCTTCTGGAACAAGAAATAATGTGGGCGGGGCTTGATTGTGTCTGTGGGGAATTGATTGGATGAATGGATGGTTGTGGTTTGCTATTGGCTGATCTCATGTGAGTGACAGGTTGCCCCGCCCACATGAGAAGAGAAGAGATGCTGCAAGAGGGATGGGAAGTTATTTTAGATTTACCATTACAAGGCACAATAATGATGTGCACAGATAAATCATGTATAATAGACACTTAATATGTCATGTATAATGTCATTTTTGACTTTTGATTTCATGGTTTGTATGGTAAAACGCTCTCTCCAAAGATGAGTTTTTGCAGTGCTGAACACTAACAGGCCGTGTGTCCCTCAGAGCGACGTGCCGACGGCCCAGCGCAAGCGCTTCACACGGGTGGAGATGGCTCGAGTCCTGATGGAGAGGAACCAGTATAAAGAGCGGCTGATGGAGTTGCAGGAGGCCGTCAGGTGGACCGAGATGATCCGGTCAGTCTTGTTCATCTCCAGTCAACACTCGGGTTGGGAATCGAAAATCTAGTCCAATTCTGGAATCGGATACTTGTTAAAAAATAAAAATTTCGATTCCTCTTATCGATTCCTTTGTAAGCATTTCAATATGGCTTTAAACTAGTGGTTCTCAACGGGGGCGGTACCGCCCCCCAGGGGGCGTTCAGAGAACAACGGGGGGCGTTGGAAGCAAGATTTTTGAAAGGGGGGCGTTCACGTGTTAATGGGGGGCGTTCACAAATTTTTACATTTTTTCATTTTAAGCATTTAGTAGTTGTAATAAACACTGTAAGTGGGCTATTTAAAAAGCGTTAGGACTATGTTTTTGTTAAATTATGTTGTAAAACATGCGCATTGCGCAGAGTGTGATATCATATTGTGCGCATCTATGGTGCGCGTGAAAGAATACCTCAGCAGCGCTAAAAAAAAAAAAAAAAAAACATTCGTCCGCACCCGCTCTGACCGCAAGTCCACCGTCAGTGTAGTAGGTAGGCACTAGGCATGTTTTTTGTGTTCATTTCTATTGCATTACGATTGAAAGCAGTATCAATAATGTAAAAAACATGATGTGCAGTCAAATTGTGTATATGCTGTGAGTGTTCTCACTGCGCGTGCTTGTTGTGATTCGAGGAGTTATGACGAGTTGTATTTTGACGACTTGATATTATTTCTTATTCAAAAGTTTAGAATGCCTAACATTCTAAAATCTTCCAGTTTTATGCGACATGTAGCCTATCGTTACTTTTGCAACGACTCTATTATTTTTCCAGTCATAGACCAGCGCTCAAGCACTGACTAAAATCCAGCGCTGATAAGAATCAGCATTCACGAGCTCAAAAATGTGTTTGGCGCTGACAACAATCCGGTGGTGCTGAGAATCCAGCACTTACAGTACTAGAATCAAAGGTATGGAAAGTTGACAAGCCATTAAAAAGTATTGACTTAAGAAACACATATTTTTTCAAATATTTTAAATAAATCATGTTCCCATTCACTCTGGCGACGAATTTTAAAATTAATTAAACTGTATTCTATTTATAAGGTAAAACTTTTACATTTTTAGGCATTAACTAATTCAAATCCCAAATGCCAAAATGTTTTCTTTGTTCACCAAGTAATTTACTGGTCAGGCATTATTAACTCACAGTAAGGAGAAAATAACAATTTGATGGATAATTTAAATATATTCTGCAATCACATTTTAGTAATGTATTCATTCCGCCATCACATCTGAGCAGGAAACACTGCTTGGGTAGTTTCAAGATATACAAATAATTAATAATACAATAATAATGTAATTGTTCATATGTGTTTATTCTTGTTAGAAGATTTTTTTTACTGATTATGAACACAAATTAATCACAACAAACCAAATTAATTGTAATTGTATTAATTATACCAGAAAACAAAACAAGAAAGAAAACAAGAAAACAAGCTGATACCATGGTATTTTAGGCCTACAATTCTAACATAATTTTTCATGAAAAATCAAGATTTTATTTATTTATTTTTCGAAAGTAAGGTTAATGTAAGCAGCTTCTTGCAATACTCTTCTAAATGCGTAATAAAACCTAAGTGCAAACATTACCACTTTAATGATCGTCCTTTATTTTTCAGTGCATTTGTTTTACAATATATGGCTATTACTGTCATGGGATTAATTTTATAACTATTATTATGTAGTAGTGTAATGTAGACAGACACAACTAAAAGAGGTTTAAATTTTTCTTTGTACACTGAATATGGGTTGGCACTTTTAATTTTGAACTCTCAGAGTGCACCAGATTGATGAATTTAACATTAAAATGCACAAAATTTTCTTACGGGGGGGCATGCCCCCGGACCCCCCTAGAAGGCCTGAGGTCCACTCACCACAGATTTACCAAAATCCTGTGAGAAATACTGGTATTGCTATGTCAATGCAATTTATAACTTTTTTTTGGGGGGGGGGATTAATCACTGGAGTATAGTTCAGTTGTATTAACAAAAGACAATTTTGCACTTATTTCATCTATTAACTCTCACTCATTCCTGCTCGCTCAGTAGTTTGGGGGTGGGGGGCGTTCAGGGACCTGGATATTGGATAGGGGGCGCTGGCCCAAAAAAGGTTGAGAACCACTGCTTTAAACCAAGCGCGAGACGACTCACCGCTATTTTATGTGCTGCACACACACATTCAAAACACGCTCACAGAAAAAGGGATTTTAATGTGATTTTAAACCATTCAAGCACTGCTGGTGTGTGTAACTATACTGGGCAACTCTTAAAGGGACAGCAGCCTAATATTCCTCTATAATAACACTAATATTCCTCTATAATAACACTAATATTCCTGCTGCCATCTCTATAATAACACTAATCAAACAACAGAAGACAAGGAGAAAATTCACTCGTTCTTCACTGAATAACTTTTGTAACTATATTTGTAATGTATATATTATTTATAAACTGCAGTGTTATTTTACATTTGATTACAGTTCCTGTATCTGAATACCTGAAAATCTTAAAACACTGTTTATTTCAGTCGTATCTTTGTTCAGCTGTATATATTTGTTGCGATTGCTAGTTTTTAATTTGTTATTTTTTAATTACTGAGTGTTTACTTGTCTTTAATAATGCTTGACATTTTTATTAGTTAGGCTAGTTGTTTTTTCTATGGTATTTTTGATTGGCAAACGTTCCTTGTGTAAGTGTTCTTTAGCCTGTTGTTTTTTGTTCATGATATTCAGCTACAATTAAATGTTTTGCAATAAGACTAAATGTGAATGTTAACCAAGTTTTTTTTTTTTTTACCTTATTGGAATCGAAATTAGGAACCGTTAAGAATCGGAATCGATGAAATTGAAAGATACCCAACCCTAATCAGCACACTCTTCCAAACTGGTTTGCCTTTGCCTGGTTTGCATTGACTGAAGTGTGTTTTTGTTGTCCGATACAGAGCATCAAGAGAGAATCCAGCCTTGTCGGAGAAGAAAAAGTCCAGTATCTGGCAGTTGTAAGCAACAACTTCTCAGTTCTCCTCAAAGTGTGCTGTTAAATTAGTTTTTGTGTGGTTTGGCGTTCAAACTATCTCATTTTATGTCCCCCTTTTATTTGTTTTCCTTCTAGGATGTAGGTAAATCTTAGAAAACCTAGTAAAACTTGCACTTGGTTTGATCCTTGAATCCAAAAATGTGTTCTTGGACCTGGGAATGGGGTTGTGTTTCAAGCTTTAACAGAAGCATAACAGGAATTTACAGCCAGACCGTTAGATTGCTGTAAACTTCACGGGACTAATGCTTGAGCGTTCATTACACTTACTTTTAAAGGGTTTGGCAGAAAGCTGCTTGTTTTCTTCTTTGAAATGCCATTCTCAGGTCATCTCAGTCTACTTGGGGTTTTGCGTTTGGGGGCATTTAAGGTTTTGCATCTATTTTAAACCCATTCATTCTCCTCTTGTGTGCTCCTGTGTGTTCTCTGTGCTCCTGCTCATGTTGTCCTGTGTGTTTGCAGAAGGTGTGTTGGGGACAGAGAGTGTGTTAGTCCGATACGTGTCGGTTTAGGATTTAGAGCTGCACGATTAATCGCTAAAAGACCGCAATCTCGATCTCTATTCATGACTATGATTCTGCTCTGTCTATTAAAGGAGAAGTTCACTTCAGAATTAAAATTTCCTGATAATTTACTCTCCTCCACGTCATCCAAGATGTTCATGTCTTTCTTTCTTCAGTCGAAAAGAAATGAAAGTTTTTGAGGAAAACATTCCAGGATGTTCCTCCATATAGTGTCTTCAATGGGGTCCAACGGGTCGAAGGTCCAGATGTGAGTTTCAGTGCAGCTTCAAAGTCTCGACACGATCCAGCCGAGGAATAAGAGTCTTATCTAGACAAACCAGCGGACATTTTAGAACAAAATAAACATTTATATACTTTTAAACCACTAGTGCTCGTCCTGCACTAGCTATGACACATTACGTGTCAATCAAAAAAATCATGATTCTCAGTTTATCCAGAATCGTGCAGCTCTATTTGGAATAAAGAGACCAGTTGATTCCTAAAAGCCTTTAGAATTAAGATTATTTAATTGCACAAAAACAGAGCGGGGGGAGCATGACCAAAATATCACTAACATTTTTAATATAAGTTTTTAAAAATTAGAGAGAGAAAAATCTGACATTTCATATTTTCGGAAATAACTATACGCGCTACTGTTCAAAAGATT
>NC_138238.1:38709850-38772350 GCF_964197995.2 Scardinius erythrophthalmus
GTGTGTGTTTGTCAGGTGCTCGTGAGACGGATTACCCCGTCGGAGAGGACCTGAGCGCTGATGGTGAGGGTGACGGAGCGTGTAAACTCAGCTGTGCAGACACCAGTGTGTCCACGGGCTCTGACGGGGGTCTGGAGGGCCTCACGGTCGTCGACTGCTCTACGGACGCACCCGTGGCCATCCCTCAAACCGTCTGCAACTCGAACTCCGGTAACTCGGCCTCCATCACGAAAACACACTTTTCCGTTCTTCGCTTAGGGGTTTAAAGAAGTTGGCAATACACTACCAGTCAAATGTTTTGGATTGGTAAGATTTTTAATGTTTTTTAAAAGAAGTGTCTTCTCCTCACCAAGGCTGCATTAATTTGATTAGAAATACAAAAAAATACAGTAATATTGTGAACTATTATTATAATGTAAATCAGCTGTTTTCTATGTGATTATATAGTAAAGTCAGTGTAATTTAATCCTGTGATCAAAGCTGAATTTTCAGCATCATTACTCCAGTCTTCAGTGTCACATGATTCTAATATGATGATTTAATGCTCAAGAAACATTACAAAAGATTATATTTCAAATAAATGCTGTTCTTTTGAATTTTCCATTCATTAAAGAATCCTGAAATAAATCCTCTAACTCTGGTAACGCAGCCTCCATCACAAAATCACAGTACTTTTCCATTTTTCTCTTAGGGGGCAAATGTTCCCTCTTATTTATTTTCTTGCCGAGCAAAACTTTTCTCCATTGGCCGGACATTTTTCGCCACCGAGCAAAAACATTCTTTATACCAGACATGTTCAGCGTACGTAAAAACAAACAAAAAAATGGTTTCGTCATGCAGTAACTTTTAACGTTAATGTGCCATTTCTATTTTAGTTGACCATTGATGTCATTTAGAGGTGTTGAATCATATTTTTGAAAACAAGCAAAAATTAAGAAGTCATTAAATGAAGCACAGTTTTTTTTTTTAACAGTGCTGTTAACTGTACCAGTTTTTACCAATAAATTCAAATAAAAAATCATTTTAAAAATCTCTTTCAGGACAGTTCAATTCTTTACAACTAATAGTGTTGAAAAAAAAATTAAGCACTTACACTGACATGGTTTGCGACAACTTGCGTTTTTTGTACTGTATAGTCAATTATTGGCAACAGGCAGCCTTAACCATCAACATTTTAAAAAAAGTATTGCTTATTATTATTATTATTATTATTTTATTTTTTAGAGGTTTTCAAACTTTTTAATGGCAAGGAATCCTAAAAAAATCCCCTTGTGGGATCATTTCTTTATTAGGCTTTATAATATAAATATAAAAACGAATTGAAGTATTTAAAATGATATAATATATCAGTTTAACCCTCTGATGGTCTTTATTTATGTCTACACTCTGGGTTTTTGGGGTCTCTAGAGACCCCAGACAATAACATTTAATTTTGTAACAAGATAATAGTTTTTTTTTTTTTACAAATGTAATTTTATTCTGTTTGTTAATGTTTTTACTCAACATTTGTGCAGTTTTTGGAGAATTTATGATATTTTTTAAATTTCTATAAATAAATAAATAAATATTTAAATAGCCTTTTTACAAAAAAACAGCATTTGATGTAAAATTCACTTTATAAAAGACCCAGATTTCTAACTTTCATTCATGGGGATAACATGGATGATTTTAAATGGTTTAATGTAACATTTTTGCCCATTTTTTGGAAAATGCAGTTTTAAAATAAAAAATAATAATTTTAACCACTAGATGGCTATAGAGCTCCAGTATATGCTATTTGCTATTAGACTACCTGAAAGATATCTTTTCACAAGTTGGATTCATATCTAAATATTATAAAATCACAATTATAACAAAAATAAAATATTTTTGTCAAAGTTTAGCATTTTTTTGTACCAAAAAAAAACTGTTTTTCAATAATGTTACATTATGATTAGAACCAAACCTGAACAAAATGTTACAAAGAGAAATGAGAGAAGTCTTAAGATGTTATCATTTATTTCAATCATTTATTTTTAATCTAATTCTAGATTCTAGACACACACAATTGTGTGTGTGTGTGTGTGTGTGTGTGTGTGTGTGTGTGTGTGTGTGTGTGTGTGTGTGTGTGTGTGTCTGAGAGATAAAGAGAGAGAGAGAGTGTGTGAGTACACATTGTCGATGTGCCAGTGTCACCACACCACTTTATATTTTATATTTGTAGTGGTACTGCATTTTGGATGATTTTATTTGACAAATTATAGCCTTACAAATGTGTCTGTGTGTGTATGCGTGTATGTGTGTGTGTGTGTGTGTGTGTGTGTGTGTTTGTGTGTGTTTACATTTTCAATGTGTCAGTGTCACCAATTTATTTTTGTGGTGGTACTGCATTTTGGATAATTTTATTTGACAAATTATAGCCTTACAAATGTTCCTGTGTGTGTGTGTGTGTGTGTGTGTGTGTGTGTGTGTGTGTGTGCGTGCGTGTGCGTGTGCGTGTGCGTGCGCGCGCGCGCGTGTGTGTGTGTGTGTGTGTGTGTGTGTGTGTGTGTGTGTGTGAGAGAGAGTGTGTGAGAGTACACATTGTCGGTGTCAGTGTCACCACTTTATATTTGTGTTGGATCTGCATTTTGGATGATTTTATTTGACAAATTATAGCCTTACAAGTGTGTGTGTGTGTGTGTGTGTGTGTGTGTGTGTGTGTGTGTGTGTGTGTGTGTGTGTGTGTGTGTGTTTGTGTGTGTGTGTGTGTGTGTGTGTGTGTGTGTGTATGTATGTGTGGACATGTTTTTCTACACCGGTGGGGACTTAAACCTGAATGCACACAGACTCATGGGGACTCGTGTCACAGTGGGGACCTAAATTGAGGTCCCCATGGGTACAAAAGCTTATAAATCGTACAGAATTAGTTTTTTTGAAAATGTAAAAATGCAGAATGTCTCCTGTGATGGGTAGGTTTAGGGGTAGGGGCAGTGTAAGGGGATAGAATATACAGTTTGTACAGTATAAAAACCATTACGTCTATGGAGAGTCCTCACAAAGATAGTAAACCAGACGTGTGTGTGTGTGTGTGTGTGTGTGTGTGTGTGTGTGTGTGTGTACACGCGTGTTGTGAGCAATATAATTTAAAACCATTAAGTCTATGGAGAGTCCTCACAAAGATAGTGAACCAGAGATGTGTGTGTGTGTGTGTGTGTGTGTGTGTGTGTGTGTGTGTGTGTGTGTTTACATTTTCAATGTGTCAGTGTCACCAATTTATTTTTGTGGTGGTACTGCATTTTGGATCATTTTATTTGACAAATTATAGCCTTCCAAATGTTCCTGTGTGTGTGTGTGTGTGTGTGTGTGTGTGTGTGTGTGTGTGTGTGTGTGTGTACACGCGTGTTGTGAGCAATATAATTTAGCATTGTGGATGTTTTTTGCATTGGTGGAAGTGTGCCACTTTATTTGTGCCATTTCTGTCGATGTGTTCTGCGTTGTTTCTGATTTTGATGATGAATTTTGTCTATTTTGATTGCGAAGACCACGAGTGTCACAATTTTTGTCACGCTAACATAAAAACAGATATCATTCCAATTTATTTATTTTTTTGTAGATCTAGAAAGTGTTAAGAGCCGTAGAAGGTTTCATACCATTTGGACAAAAGGGAACATTTTTTTTAATTTGAGTAAAAGTCATTTGGGGTCCCAAAAGACCCCATAAACCATCAGAGGGTTAAATGCTTCAATTTGTTTTACCCTTATATTATTTTAAAATGAAAACAAACTGAAGCATTTAAATACATCTAATAGCTAAATATTTTCAAGAAAAGTGAATATGTGAACTCTTTTATAATCATCTAAACATCTAAGTCTTCTTTAAAACATGATGAAGTTTTATTTTACATGTCTTTGCGTTTCGCTGTATTTGGTCCACAATCATGAGAGTGTTTTTTTTTACCGCGACTGGTACGGCATCATTCGCTTTCTATGAAACCTGTAAACAGCATTCACCGGTTCTAGCTCTTTAGCGACTCTAACTCTATAGTGGTTGACCAGAGCACTGCAATATTGCTCATTTAAACTACAATCAAATAGATTTACCCACACATTTCGTGTCTGACGTCTGCGCGAAATTTTTGCTTAGTAGGGAACATTGCTTAGGGGGGATAAAGAAGCTGGTAATACCATTGAAGTGATATACTGTTAGCGAACATCCAAACGCCATTTAGACGAACTTGTAAATATGTGCTGTGCACTTTCCTCTCAATAACAAAAAAAACACAACAAAAATGAGAAAACAGCAGTTCAGAAAGCATCTGTTCATAGAGATGTGGATGTTTGCAGCAGCTCTATGATTCAGACTCCAGTCTCGTCATGCTTATTCACACAGCACTTTATGCAGTAGATTGCTTTAAAGCAGCAGCTTTACAGGATTAAACATGAAAAATAAGTGTCGCCATTGCTTTTAATTAGAATTAAAGCTTCAGTTTGTACTATAAAGTTTCTTTCCAGTGTGTTTATGTTTTTACTCGCGTCTGAACTGAAGAAATGAACCGGAGAAGATTTACACCTTAAAGAAGGCGGAGCCTCAGAGCCACGCCCACTGGTTATGTCATCACCACACTGACCAATGGTAGTACAGAGGTGTTTCCAGTCAGAACACTGCAAAGTTCACTAAAGCAAGCTGTTTCAAACTCCCAAAACGAACGTTAGTTCGACATGACGTCACACCAGTTTGTTCATCTATTTCACTTAAAGTGAATTGGGGCCTGAAAGAAATTGCAAAAGAAATCATAAATACACACTTTTTTGCTCACCAGCCACTGTAGCTTGTGGTTTTCCAAAGCCACTCAGCATTTTCACTGGCCACAATTTTAGCTGATACCATGGGGGAAAACTGCCATATAGATATTTTTAATATTATCTCATGATTTGGCAGGAATGTTAGGTTACTGTCACTTTAAGACTTGACGCAGGGATCCAATATACTGATACACATGCGTTTTCTTTCTCAACTGTCTACGTTCACTTATAATATAACTGAGTGTGTTTATGTGTCTCTCAGCAGAAGAGGTTTTGGGCCAGCGCAGGCCGGACGCAGTGACGTCAGCAGAAGAAGCTCTGGAGGCCACAGAGAGCAGCACTAGCACGCCTGTAGACGAGAGCCAGACCGGCATCTACACCGAACACGTGTTCACCGACCCGCTGGGAGTGCAGAACAGCAGAGACACGCCGTCCAACTACACACAGAGGTCATAAAGAGCACTTCATGTCTCTGTCTCGATCAGTGTTGGGGGAAACTCATTACAGGCCAAGTTTTATTTATAGAGCACAAGTTTAAAGGGGTGGTTGATTATGATTTGACTTTTCTAACTTTAGTGAGTGTGTAATGTTGCTGTTTGAGCATAAACAACATCTGCAAAGTTACAACGCTCAAAGCTCAGAGCAAAGGGAGATATTTGCTTTTAAAGAAATCGCTTTTTAAGGACTACAACAAACGGCTGGTAGAGACTACACCACATTCCTCCCGGGTTAGTGACATCACCAACCCTAGAATTTACATAAACCCCGCCCCCTGAACACGATTTATAGATTATCATGGCAGAATATGCTAATCAATGACTAGAAGATAACTACACATCAGCTTCATAAATTCATCAACTAACCATTCAGAAATGTTTTCTACATGTTGTCACTTCTTCTTGAGTCTCTCCATCTTTGTCTGACTCCAGTTTGAACATAAAAGGCTAAAAGTTCTTGACATTTTCAGGACACAAGCTCTTGAAGCTCCGCCCCCTATTTGCATTTAAAGGGACAGACACAAAAACAATGCGTTTTTTGAGCTAAAACTTCACATACACACTCAGAGACTTATTTTACAGACAGACATCAGAGACTTATTTTACAGACTACCTCTACCTCTACTGTCAGGGGTGCAAACAGCGCGCTTTTCGGCGCCTCCCGCTTTTTTCACGTCAGTTTGGGTGACTTCTGTGAATCGTGCAGATCCGAAGAGTTTTTTTTTTAAGGGGGGTGGGGGGTGGGGGGGGGTGGTTTGAGAGGGTCTGATTATAATTTAACCAACAGTAATTCTGGATTGCGTCCACCAACAAGTAAATAGGAAATAAGCGAATCAGAACACTGCGCGCCAAACCAGCAGTATGTGCGCAAGCGTGAACCACTAGTGTTTCTGTCTCACTCTGGATCTGCCACTGCATCACATTTCTCTCTGCGTGGCGTGGAGTGTCCGTTTTAATGTCGGCTCTCATGTTAACTGGTTAGAGCTTGTGTTAGAGCACAATGCCTGCGTGACACACACACTTCTCGAGCCGCGCCGAAACCGCGTGCTAGAAATAGAACCGCAACCAACGCCTATTTTTCACGCGACACGCAAGAGTGTTGGAAGCTTTCAGACAAAATAGAAGGCGCAAATACATTTTAATAAATTACATTTTGATGCTTAAAAGTCTCTCGGTTTTGACAAATGCATATATAATTGTAATTTAAAAAATAGGCCTAATTATCGATTTTCAAATATTGCCCCTGTCAATAGGCCTACAGAACGAAATATTCTGTAGCCTATTTTGCCGTCAATACTGCCGACATTGTCTTTGCTGTATCAGGCTATATATTCTGATATTGTTTAACATCCAAATGTAGATGGTCTGTCGGCGCACAGAGCCACGCAGTCGCAGACAGCACGTGAAGTTCGTGAACACTGAATTCCCTTTTCTTTCTTATCTATTTGTGTTTGAACAGACATGTGCACGAAAAAAATAAGCCAGTGTCCGTCTCAACGAGTTTCCCCGTAAACGCAGTCAAAATAAAACGGATGCGTGTCATTACCGGTATTAGATACGTGCATTCGTCTTAAAGGGACAGCACCCAATATACCTGCAGCTGTTTGTGTCACCAAAGTTAATCAAACAACAAAAGAGAAAGAGAAAAATCACGTTTTGTCAAAAGATAAACTGTATTAATACTTAATACAGTTAATTCACCTGAAAAACATAAAGCACTGCTTTATTTCTCGTGTATTTGTGTTTTATTGTATTTATATTTGTATTTTGTTTATTAGTTTCTATGCAGATGCACTAGGCCTACCCTACACAATTACCCCAATCATCCTAGAATTATTAATTCTTTACAAAAAGAGCTATTCAAATCATCAGGTGAAATTGTTTTCAGGAAGTAGGAGTAAAGCAAGAAGAAGAAGTGCAAGATAGTTTTTCTAAATTTCATTTGACTCTATGTGCCTATAGGGGTGGGTTGGGGATGGTGGCAATGTAGTATCTGGATATTTGCCGCGGGACGAGGGCTTCGATTACCTCTCTCTTTTTTGACCATACATGTGTTTGCACCCCTGTACTGTACTCTACTGTACTCTACCTCTACTGTACTCTACCTCTACTGTACAGGAGTAAATATGCATTTCCTTCAGCATGAGGCTTGTACATTTCACTTTTGGTGTGAAAGGACCTTAACATTTTTTTTTGTTGTTATTAAAAAATAAATGTAACAAAGGTAACGCATAAGAGTAATGCAATTAGGGCTGTTTTCGACTAAGGATTTTCATAGTCGAATCTGATTCGTTAGATTTTGCCGTAGTCGACTGATAGTCGAACCTTTTTTTTTTTTTTTTTTTTTTTTTTTAGATATCAGCTAGATTTTTTCCATTTCAAACAAAAGAGCTAAAAAAACTAAAAGAAAAACATGGTGTGTAACAAATACCTTTTATTCATTTAAAGCCAGATATCACACCAAAACATATCACACATATATCATAACATTTCATAAACATGAGGAGCAATATGAGAGAGAAATTTGGTGATCGTTGTTTAGGTACATTAAACCACGTAAAGCTTTTTCACGCCCATGAGAACCGTGTGGAGTCAACTCACAGCCGCTCCGCTGCCCTGCTGAAAATGTGAAGCAGAAACGCTTAATATCAGATAACGTCCATAATAATTGGACTCTGGGTTCGATTTTTTGACCATTTTCAGTGGTTATGAGGAGCAATATGAGAGGGAAATTTGGTAATCATTGTTTAGGTACATTAAACCACGTAAAGCTTTTTTCACGTTAGGACTTATAAAGCCCATGAGAACCGTGTGGAGTCAACCCACAGCCGCTCCGCAGCCCTGCTGAAAATGTGAAGCAGATTTTTGAATACATTTTTATTTATTTACATAAGTAAGCTACAGGACATCGTCTTTCAAAACATGACCTGCGCGAAAGCGAAAAAAAAAAATTTGTACCCAGCCCTTCTGAAAATGCGAATGCGTCTCTGTCCCCAGCACATTTCAAACCAAACTGACGCCCATGTATTCGACTATGAGGTTCATAGTCGAATCAGACCTCTCCGAATCGAATTGTCGAATCCTCGACTATTAGAAGTCAGCTCTAAATGCAATGCATTACTTTTCATAATCAGTTACTAAGTAACGCAATTAGTTACTTTTTTGGGGGAGTAACGCAACATTGTAATGCATTACATTTAAAGGGGTCATATAATGTCATTTTTGTACAAGCTAATATGATTCTTTAGGGTCTAAATTAAAAGTTTGTAATATACTTTAATTAAACATTCTCATTAGTATTGTAAGAAAACACTAATTTTAAAGCTGTTTCAAAAACAGCTCTGTGTTCAGCACGCCGTTTCAGTGCACGTGTCTTTAAATGATAATGAGCTTTGCTCGCCCCGCCCCTCTGTTCTGTGCGTACCGTACACCGTTTGTAACACAATAACACAATAACCATAACGCGTTGTTTATTATAAACATGGGATTATGAATTATATTGAGAACGTCATACATAGAAAACATGCCATAATGTACCCTGAGTGTAAAAATAGCCGCATTCATCGTGAAGCAAGCGATTTGCAAAGATTAATATAAAGATTAATATAAAGGTTAATAAAACGTTACACTCAACTCACTTCTTCTGGAGGTGCAGCAGGAACACGAATAGTTGATACCGATCCTTTTTTCAGGAGCAGCTTCTTAGCAAAACCAGCTTTACTGACCCTCGTTTGTAAAGCAGTCTGGTGAAATGATTCGCGCAAACATGAAAGCATTGACGTTGATCGTGGGGAATATTCCCTTCGAAAACAAACTCAGCCACTGCGTCTTCAGCGGTTCGGATTCAGGAACATTAACATGATGCTGTGTTCGTTATTACACCCAAGAACAGAACACCACAATCGCTTAGACGCCATTCTACTCAGTGCTCCAGCTATCAGCAATGAACGCGCCGGTTGGCGCGGGCTGTGATTGGCAGCTCGCTCACGACGGCGCGAGGGCGGGTCTGTGTTGAAACGCTGCTGTCAATCAACCATTGTGGGAGGGGCGTCGATTTTGTGACGTCACAAAATCGAACAGCTTGATTCAGGAGAGGGGGAAACATATAAGAAGATTTAAAAAAAACACTGGATGGATTTTTATCATTTTATGATGGTTGTGTACAGGCACTGCCAACACACATTTCAGTACAATCAACTTGTAAAAGTGCATGTACCATTATATGACCCCTTTAAAAGTAACTTTCCCAAACACTGGTCTCTATCAGATATTACTGAGGCGTATTGAGATGTCTGTGAGTGTAACGCTCTGGTTCTGCAGGGAGTGTGACCTGGTGAAGGATGGCGTCAGCTCGATGCCTGAGGAACAGGATCTCATGAGAGAAGAAGCCAGTAAGATGAGCAGCGTTCTGCCTACGATGTGGCTCGGCGCTCAGAACGGCTGGTGAGTCCCACAAACCCTCACTCGGCAGGGCTTCTCACACTCGAAGTAGTCAAGTTTATTTATATAGCACATTTAAAAACAGCCAAACAGTGGATACCGAAGTTTAGACTGTCTTTGGTTCACTGCAGTTTTAAGGAGGAAATACTCAGCAATGGTGTCAACTTATGAATTTACACATGGTTTGTCTTAAAGCAGATTAAAAACACCACATAGACACATAAACAACATTAAAAGCTGGATTTACACCACAGGGGGACTTTAATGTAAAATAACCTTTTTGTTTTTAACTAGGCAAAACAATACAGATAAATACACAAAAAAACATGATTTTTATATATATATATATACACACACACACACACACACACACACACACACACACACACACACAATATTAGTAATGTCTTATTTTTCTGCTTTGTTTTTATTTAGTACTACTAATAGTATTATTATTATTGTATTGCCTTATTGATGTACAAGCTCAACTTTTTTGCCATATTGTACAGCCATAAAAACAAGAATAGCAAATCACAATCGTGGTTTATATCAGAAAACTCCTGCAATTGTTTAGCCCTATTAAGGGTCCCTAAAAATATTAAGATTAATGGTAGATAAATATGCTTTTTTTTTTTCAATTACTCTTAATTTCTGCCTAAAATATTTAATCGGTTAGTTATAGGTTATGGCTCTTATGCAAATAAAACTTACTCTCAAGCTCAGTTCAAAAAATCGTTCTGAATGATTCCTCAGTGAATCAAGTGATTTTTAAATACCCTTATCCAGTAAAAGCAATCAGCTGGGAAGGTCATGGAAGTGCATTGAGCGAGAGCAGAGATGTATTGAGTGTTTTCTGCTGTTTCAGCGTGTACGTTCACTCATCTGTAGCGCAGTGGAGGAAGTGCCTTCACTCCATCAAGCTGAAGGATTCGGTCCTGGGGATTGTGTAAGGAAACCGTCATCATCTGGATTCATTTACATGGTTATAAACTCTAGATGCATTATTATTTCTGTCTGGTTTCCCTCTGTGAAGTCACGTGAAAGGACGTGTTCTGGTGGCCTTGGCTGATGGCACGCTTGCAATCTTCCACAGAGGTGTTGGTAAGACTACTTTTTTAACATAAAACTAATTCAGATTTGAATTACCATCAGTAAAACATTAACATTTGCTTTCACTCATAGTACATGTACAGTTGTGGCCAAAAGTGATGATGTCCGGAGGAGGTGACCCTAAAAGTTTGATAAAACGTCAAAATATGAGGAAGAAAAAATCTAAATATAAGAGAAGAACAAAATTATTTGTGTATTGTTCAGCACTTTGGTCAGCCTTGTTTGCTGTTTTTAAATGTGCTATATAAATAAATACAAACTTGAACTTGAAACTTGAAACTTATTTGTCAAAAAATGCATGTTTTGGCATCTTACCATGCAATAAAATGCATAGAAAAGCAGAAAGCTCACAGGAAAAACATACACTTGACTACAACATAATCAGTTATTAATAGGGGTGCGGGGAGAAAATCGATTCATATATGAATCACGATTCAATCTTCTACAGATTCGCATCGATTCACAAATTTCAAAAATCGATTTTTTAAAGTGTTTCTTTAACTTCGCAGGACTACTTAAAGTTACTTACAGTTATTGACGTTAATCACAATAAGCCGCGAACAAGGACTCGCACAGATGAAGTGTCCTATTGTTTGTAATTTGCTTCTTTATTCCTATTTTAATATGAAAAATAAAATAAACTTGCCTTGCTTTATTACAGAAGACTGTGTATAATGTTTGCAGTCAGCTTAAAGGGCTTTTATTTTACAATACTGGGTTGACTAAATGGGAAGAAAAATGTAATTTTAATTTTCACATTTAAGGCGAGACACTACAGGTGAATAGGGTAAAATGTTTAACTAGCAGATATCACCATGACACTTTCCCAGTTGATTACCTACATTAAGATGAGAAAAAAATGTATTACAAGTTTTCTGTAATTTAATGCTTAAATATGCAAATTAGGCAATATCTAATTAAATATGTGCTAATTTGCATATATATTAAAAAAAAAACAAAAAAAAAACGAAATCTGAGTATTGGATAAAGCCGGGTTACAAATATTTTTTTCATTGTGTTCACATATTAGATGGGAAAAAAAATCTACTTTTGTTATCCTGTAAATCAGAATATACTGTCAATAGCCTTTAAAAAATGATTTTCGCCATGTTTTTTGGAATAAAATGTTATATAAATCAGGCTAGGAATAATATATTTGCAAATCCCGCTGTAAATGTCTTCATAATATAACTAGGTACAAGACTGGAAAGTTTGGTGTGTATCGGTGCTACTGAAGTGGAGATTTCAGACTTGGAGAATGAGAGAAAAGTCATTTTGAGAAAACGGGCTTTAAAGATTTATCATCAGCCAATGACATTGCGTTTTCAGCCCTTTTACTTTCACGATTGGTTGCTGATAAAAAGGAAATGACCATATTTGGATCCAACAGCATTGTACAGGAGAGAGAGAGCTTTCTAACGGTGTGTGTGATGACGGAGCAGCATGTTGATTAAGAACGCCAACTTTTGTTGAATTTAGGAGGAATCTGACATGTTATTGAAGACAAATATCCAAAAATCTCAAAATTGACCAGTAAAAGAAAAACGATGTTTTTGCCTGCCGTGTCTCGCCTTGATACTGTACGATTTTTTTTCTTCTTCTAGACCTGTTAAAATGTCTACCGTAGTCAAATAAGAAAAAGTAACACAAAACAGTAAACTACACACTCAAACATATGCACATATCGAATCTAAATTTGATTCAAAATCGAGAATCGATTTGACCTCAAGAATTTATATTTGAATCGAATTGTGAGGTACCAAAAGATTCCCACCCCTAGTTATTAATATTTATGTGTTTCCAATTTCTGGCCAAAAATGATGTCGCGCAATTTGACATGTTTCATTGCGTTATCATCACAATAAAGCAAATGATTCCATGCACGACTTCTAAATCTTCAATAATCTTTAGAAATATTTAAAGAAATGCTCTTTAATGATGGACATTTGTGTCACAGATGGCCAGTGGGATCTGACCAACTATCACCTGCTGGATCTGGGCCGTCCGCATCACTCGATCCGCTGTATGACTGTAGTGCACGACAAGGTCTGGTGTGGATACAGGAACAAGATCTTTGTGGTTCAGCCTAAAGCCATGAAGATTGAGGTATGACTTCTCTATGGCATCTCTGGCACTGAACGCATCTCTGAGGATTCTGTAAGAAATTAATACTAGTATTCAGCAAGAATGCATTAAACTTATCAAAAGAATCATCAGCATAACTGTGTTCAACACTGATAATCATCATAAATGTTTCTTGATCATCAAATCATCAGTAATGATGCTGAAAATTCAGCTTTGATCACTGGAATAAATTACACTTTACCATATATTCACATTAGAAAACAGCTGATTTACATTATAATAATATTTACCTGTATTTTTTTATTAAATAAATGCAGCTTCAGTGAGCAGGAGAAGCTTTTTTTTTTTAAGCATAAAAAAATCTTACCGACTCAAACTTTTATTATTATTGTTAAAGCATGTTTTTTTAAACACTATATTATTATGTTTCAAAATGAGAATGTTTTATGACTTGTTTTTCATGTTTGTGGCGTACGATTCAAAACGCAAATTATAAAACGTTTCCAACTGGATGAGCTACATGTGAAGCCTGGGTAAAATATCAATTAGGTGTCGAATTCATATCTATTAATCCAGTTCAAGTCGGCATGAAATAAGTTGTGCTGGTCTTTTCTCCTCTATTGTGTCGTATATCCGAGTGAAACGCTTCTGGAACAAGAACAAATGTGGGCGGGGCTTGATTGTGTCTGTGGGGAATTGATTGGATGGTTGTGGTTTGCTATTGGCTGATCTCATGTGAGTGACAGGTTATAGCCCCGCCCTCATCATCAGAGAAGAGAAGAGATGCTGAAAGAGGAACTGAGTCAAGATTATTAAAACAATAATGATGTGCTCACATAAATAATTTATAATAAACACTGCAAAAAAAAAAAAAGAATGATCAGTTTTGATTTCATGGTGACTCTAATGGACTAGAGCGACTATAATGAACTATATTAATTGGAAGAAGAATTGTTTGTAATTTTTCATATTTTTTTAATTATTACTTTTCAGTGGCTTTTCTCATACTACAGTGTTTGAGGGCGGGGCAAAGAAACTCTGTTCAGCCAATCAAGACCACAGGCTGGCATAATGCTAATTAGTTATACACACCAGCCATGAAAACCCTTGCATGTGATTAAATCAGCGTAACACAATTATTTCTTCCCTAATGAACAGAAGTCGTTCGATGCGCATCCGCGTAAGGAGAGTCAGGTGAGGCAGCTGGCCTGGGACGGGGACGGCATCTGGGTGTCTATACGCCTGGACTCGACCCTCAGACTGTTCCACGCACACACACACCAGCATCTGCAGGACGTCGACATCGAGCCCTACGTCAGCAAGATGCTGGGTGAGGCTCCATTATTAAACCATTAAAGAGAGATCGTTCACACGAAAATGAAAACTCACACTCATGTCGTTCCAAACCCATAAGACTTCAGAACACGAATGAAGAGATTTTTAGCCCTTGTGTGACTTTATGGACATTTTAGTCTTTTTCTGCTTTGTTTTTTATTCATTTTGCCTGTTAATTCAATTCAATTCACATGTATTTGTATAGCGCTTTTCACAAGAATCCATATGATTCCACATTATAATTTAGAGTGATCTATTAATGCCAGCTGCATAAAATTGGGCACTGGTGTGTATTTCTATTGGAATTTTTACTATTTCACCCCATTTACTCTAATAAATCTTTTTGCTCTAGTAACACAAAATAGTTCCAGTCGGGATCTTGAAAATGTCCCCATTGAAACCCATTAAAACTGCAATCTTTTTAACCCCAGGGCCATTTAACTATAAATCTTTTCATTCTTTTGGCAAGGCTTCAAAATAAAAATGTCACTATTTTTTTTACCAGATGGTGCCATTTTCTCAGGTTTGGCCTATAAAGCTAAAACTCACTTTATTCCTGTTTTCTGCTTCTGCATATTAAAGAGCCAGTTGGATAAATTATGCAGCTATAAATATAGTGTGTGTGTGTGTGTGTGTGTGTGTGTGTGTGTGTGTGTGTGTGTGTGTGTGTGTGTGTGTGTGTGTGTGTCATGTCAAGTCATCTTCATTTATACATCGCTTTTAACAATATAGATTGTTCCAAAGCAGCTTTACATTGATAATAGGAAATTTAAGTAAAGTGTTTTGGCTTTATAGCAGCTCTAGAATAAAGTTATTGTCCAGCTAAAGTTAGTTTGATTGATTTACTTCCGTCGCAACGATCATTAGTTATTAACTTAGGGGCCGCTAACACGACACCGTTCTAACAGAAAACTCTTCAGTTCTTTCTGCACAAACTTCAAAAACGTGAACCAGTGAGAATGCCGATGGCGTGCACATGCGTATTACGAGTTCAGTCTTTAGGTATGTGCGTTTGAATATATGTGTGCAGGCGTGTAGTCCTTCCCTACAAACCAACCCTAAACAAACTACTTGTCTGGCCTTAAAATTAATAATACAGAATTGTTATCGCTTCCACGTGTCCACGCAAACCGGAATTATCCCGACAACGCTTTATCTGTAGAGAGGTAAAGGGAGGGGAGGGAGGCCTTCACAGGGATGTGTGTGTGTGTGTGTGTGTGTGTGTGTGTGTGTGTGTGTGTGTGTGTGTGCACGTGTGTGTGCACGTGTGTGTGTGTGTGTGTGTGTGTGCGTTCTTCAACAATAATCTGCCTAGTGTCTGCCTAGTGTCTGTGCTCCCAAGCTTCACATATATTTATTTATTTATTTATTTATTTATTTTTATTTTTTGACTGTCTTTATGGGCCTATGTGTAACTTTTTTTAATTGACGCACAAGGGTTAAATTGTTCACCTAAATCTCTGATGCTTCAAATCATGGGTTTGGAACGACATGAGGGTGAGTAAATGATGAGAGAATTTTCATTTTTGGGTGAACTATCTCTATCTATTCATGCCTTTGAAATGACTGATGTTACATGTGTCACAGGCACCGGGAAACTGGGCTTCTCTTTCGTGAGAATCACGGCGCTGACGGTTTCCTGCAATCGCCTGTGGGTCGGTACCGGAAACGGCGTCATCATCTCCATCCCTCTCTCAGAGAGTGAGTGCGTCAGTTAATCGTGTCATCCACTGTAACACACAGTCACACCACAGTTTATTCAGACAACATCTCTCACATTATCAGTTTATTCGCTATAGTTTAGAAAATGGTAATGAAATATGAGCAGAACTCAGTTGATATTTGACTGGTTTTGTCCGTCCTTCTGTTAGACTGTCTCACACATGAATTATGTTGAATATCTGTCAGCTGTTAAATTTAACTACACAATTAGATAATACCAGTTTAGCTCAACCAATCACCAAGCAATGCTTCATTGTGTTCAGTCTGTGTGTAAAAAGAGCATTAGCAATTAAAGAGAAAACACACTTCAGCAAAACATGATCAGCTCAAAGTGTCTGGATAATTTTTGGTCCCAAATTTGTATTAATTTTACACTGTATGAAGAATTTTTGGGTATAATATGTCACTTTATTCTGCTCTCCTCACTTCCAGAAATTAAGTGTCCTGCACACACTAGTGAAACAATATCAAAAATTATATCTGGTGTCTGAATAATGTTTGGTTTGACTGTACATGTCAACTTATTCTACTAACCCGAAACCTAACTAATACTCTAATGTGAGTTAGTTGTATTATAGTTAATAGAACGTCTAAAGTGGACAATTGAAATAAAGTGCAACCTCAGGGGCCAAACGTTTGACATTTTAACAAGTGTTTTTTATTCTAACAACAGGAAGTAAAGAGACATCAGCATCGTCGAATCGTCCAGGCGGTGCGATCCGAGTCTACGGAGACGAGAGCAGTGATAAAGTCACGGCGGGCACGTTTGTGCCCTTCTGCTCGATGGCACACGCACAACTGTGTTTCCACGGGCACAGAGACGCCGTCAAGTTCTTCACCGCAGTGCCAGGTACAGTAATTCACCAAACAATAGCCAAAGGTGGTTAATTTAACGGTAACAAGGTTCATTAGTTAAAGGTGCAGTGTGTAAGTTTTAGCAGCATCTAGTGGTGAGGTTGCGAACTGCACCCAACTGAAGTTACGGTGGCCGACAGGAAGTGATGTCGTCGTCTGAGACAGCAGAAAGTAGCCGGTTAAAGCAATAATCTCAGTGTTATATATGCATTAAATAGTCTCTGTAAAAAGAAGATCGGCTCTGTGCCGAAGATGGATTTTGCTGATACTGATTTCATCTGATCGGTAACGGCACTATAGTGTAATTAACGGATTACATCTTAGAATATTAAATAAATAAAGATAAAGCATAAATTTAATAAAGTTAGAAAACAAATTGAGACAGAAATGAAAGAAAACAAAGCAGTTTTACTATATCAAATCTAAATTTGATTCAGAATCAAGAATCATAACTCCTAGAATCGAGTCACGTGACTCCAGTCGATGGCCGCCTCTAGTAAAGTGATGTTTTGGCTGTTTTGCAGGTCAGGTGGTTTCGTCGACAGGCTCGGGTGTCGAGGCGAGCGCTGACGAGTCTCCCACGCCGGATCTGATCAGATCTGTGCTGGTCATGAGCGGAGGAGAGGGATACATCGACTTCAGGATGGGTGAGGCGCATTACTGATGATCATCAGATTCACCGTTCCATTTCCATTCACAAGCTTGTGATCTGATTCAGTTCCGATATGGATATATATATTTGGATATATACAGGGTTTGAAACTAACTTTTTCACTCACCAGTCAATTTGGCTACTTATTTTTTAAGTTACCGGCAATTCAAAACTTCTACTGGCAAAAAAATAAAAGAAATTAACCAGATTAACTACGTCACATCTTATATATATGTACATGTATATAACATGACATTATTGTTCTCAATTTTTATTGACGGTTTATTTGCTGCTGTAACTAGTAGTGAAGAGGAAGAGATGATCGGTTCATCTGAGGCGTTACAGCTGTCATTTATTGACAAAATTTCGTAATAAAATAAGAATGTGAAAACACAAAGATTATTGAATGACAGGCACTACAAACCATGTTCATTCATCAACTGAAAACAGCACTAAGAAGATCCCAAGAAGCTCATTGTAGTCTCTACCAGCCGTTTGTTGTAGTCCTTAAAAAGAGATTTGAAATCATAATCAACCACCCCCTTTTTTTGGTATTTAAAGAGGTGGGTGATTATGATTTGACTTTTCTAGCTTTAGTTTGTGTGTAATGTTGCTGTTTGAGCATAAACAACATCTGCAAAGTTACACCGCTCAAAGTTCAGAGCAAAGGGAGATATTTGCTATTAAAGAAATCGCTTTTTAAGGACTACAACAAACGGCTGGTAGAGACTACACCACATTCCTCCCGGGTTAGTGACATCACCAACCCTAGAATTTACATAAACCCCGCCCCCTGAACACGATTTATAGATTATCATGACAGAATATGCTAATCATTGACTAGAAGATAACTACACATCAGCTTCATAAATTCATCAACTAACCATTCAGAAATGTCCTGTTGCTTCTACATGTTGTCACTTCTTCTTGAGTCTCTCCATCTTTGTCTGACTCCGGTTTGAACATAAAAGGCTAAAAGTTTTTGAAATTTTCGAATGAGCTCTTGAAGCTCCGCCCCCTGTGCCAGGAGTAGCAGCTCATTTGCATTTAAAGGGACACACAGAAAAACAATGCGTTTTTGCTCACCCTCAAAAAGTGACAATTTTAACATGCTATATAAAAATATCTGTTGGGTATTTTGAGCTGAAACTTCACACACACACTCTGGGGACATCAGAGACTTTTACATCTTGTGGAAAGGGTATTATACCACTCCTTTAACAATCAACATCAGAGAAACTTATATTTTAACCCCAGGCCTGCTGATGATATTACTGGGAATGAAAGCCTGATTACTCACACTTTTCCTCTCTCCGTGTCTTTCAAATCGTAGGGGATGAAGGAGACACAGAAAATCTGGATGAACCCACACTGAAACTACAGCCCTTTCTGGCCAAAGCTGAGCGCAGTCACCTGATCGTGTGGCAGGTCATGGCCAATGAGGAGTGACGTCACCTGATCATGTGACCGGTCATGGCCAATGAGGAGTGAACCTTTCTCACTCAGTTCTGCTTTATTTAAGATGTTTCAAGCATTGGCTTATAGTATTTCTCTCATGCAAATCATGATAATCGGCGATTCTGTGTGTTTTCTGGGGCGAAAGCACAACAGACCACAATGCACTGCATCTTGAGGTTTCGTGTTGGGTGTAAACGGTTTTGTTTGTGGGAAGAAAAGGCTTCACAGATTTAAAGCACTATGAGCGCTAAAGCAATATCCTCATATGAATGTCACCAAAGGACACAGTAAAGTTGATTTTATAGCCCATTAATGGACAAATAAGCATTTTCTCACTGCGATCATGTCAGAAACTTTACGTTGTGCTCGTCCGCCGTCTTTTTTAACACTAGAGCAGTTTTTGCAGGAAAGCGATGTGTAGATAAACGAGCAGAGACAAAGGCATATTTTTATGAGACTTTTGTACGCGTCTTTTAGGCTGTAATCTGCTGACGCCGCGCCGCCGTTCTGCTGGGTTTGCAGTCGCTCGTCCTCGCGAGATAGCCATTGCAGTATTTATTTCTACGAACAAGCATTTGCAGTTCAGAATGTAACTCTGTACATTGAATATAAATATATAAAAGACAAATATGTATATGAAACGTAGACTGCTTGATTTTCATTCTTTTTTTACACATGATTGATGATGTAAATCAGGCGGATTGATCGAGAGTGGATGGATCAATCTTTACCGGCTAGAGAAATGTACCTTCAATGATCTATGCACTATTTTTTTAAGGACAGCAGGGGTGCGCATGTGTGTGTGTGTGTGTGTGTGTGTGTGTTTGCGCAACAGGTAGAGTGAACCGTCCCATGATGACATCAGCGTTACCCCGTGTCCCTTTAATACGTCCATCCTTCTCATCTTAGCCTTAATCTATTAAACTGACATTTTTGGGGAACTTGCTGTGTTTTACTGTTATTATTATTATTATTATGTGCAATTTACAGGATGATTTATAGATGCACATAAAATGTAGATCAAGATTGTCCTTTACTGAGAAGAAACCATAAAGCAATTCATGAATAAAGGAAAGCAAACATCAAGTAAATCATTACATTAAATTGTTGTTCATTGCATCTAATGGCCCATAATTCACTGCACAACATGCCAAAAAATATATCAAAAAAAAATTTGACACTTAATGTCTGGATTTCATTGCATTAGAAAAGAAAAATAAGTCTAGCATTCTTGGCTCAATTCTAAAGAGCCATATTTGTGCTAGAATGTTTGTTTTGTTAAGGTTCGTTAATAGAATTAATGTTTGTCATTTCGGTTCTGGAAACAAAGCCAGTTGAGTTATGGATGAACCTGTTGAGTGAATAACACTTGCTTGATGACGTAACTCGCAGAAAGACCCAAACATGTCTCAGAAAAGTGAACGCCTGTTGGTTTGATCTTTCGTTATGCGATGCAATAAATATGCAGACATTCGCCGATTAGATTCCACGGCGCATTAAAACAGCTGTTTTTTATTACAAGTTTTCTGAAGTGTTGTTTAAATATGCAAATGAAGCATTATCTAATTAAATATGCACTTCATTGTATACATTTCCAGAAGTGAAATCTGATCAAATTAGAGTTAAAGGTTCTCTTTTAACACACTATAAATAAATCAAAATCCTGTATTTAGGATGAAATGTTGTATAAATCAGGCGAATGACATATGAACAAACCTTCAGAATATATAGATATGAACAAAACATAAGATAGGTGTGTGTGAAGCTGCTGAACCGGAGATTTCTGACTCGGACTCGTCGCCTTTAAAGAGATGCATTGATATTGAGATCTACTGACGCAAATAGGCTAAGTTTAATAAAATGCACACTTAGATGTATATTTTTTGATGATCTTTCACTAGTCTGAAAGTTAAGTATATGGAGTTAATTTTGTGCCATAATTAGACAAACAAATCCAGCATTTTGCAAACAAACTCGATCTGCTTTGCAAAGGAAAAAAAAAATGTGCGAGTCGACTTTTTCTTTGCAAAGCGGATCGAGTTAGTTTGCAAAATGCTGGATTTGTTTGTTAAATTATGGCACAAAATTTACTCCATTAAAGTAGACCTCAAAACTGCTTGAAAAAAAAACATTGATTTGCCTGTAGTGTCCAAATACATTCTACAGTAGTCAACATTTGAAGTGGAGCAAAACATTTAAACCTTTTATACATGAATTTTGAACAAAACATTTTTTGTTCTTGTTTTAGGACAACTTTGATGAAGTTTTTTGATCCACTTCAAATGTTGACTCCTGTAGTTCCTTCAATATGAGCCAGTTGATGAACTCTGTGTGTCACAGTGTTGTGAGTGTGTGGTTATTCTCGCCACAGGAGGGTAGCAGAGAGTCACTGAATTACTGCCTTTCAAATGACATTCAGTGAGGAAGAGCTGCTCCTCCCCCTTCTGTGATTGGCTGATGGCTGAGTACAAACAGTACATGTTCTGACACACACACACTCTATTGAACTTCTGAATCAGCACTCAGGCATTCAGTGACAGTGAGGGAAGCTCTGAACTCAACTGATCTAGTACTTATGAGGCGTTTAACTTGCAACATTCACGATAATCATCTAATTTTCTCTTCAAGACTTGTTAAAATCAGTTGCATAAAAAGGTAGATCAGTCTCATTTGAATCAGAAGAGATTGATTACCTTTGGTCAAACTAGTTTTTAAAGTAGTTAAAAGTAATCAAGTCTTTTAATGTTGTTTATGTGTCTATGTGGTGTTTTTAATCTGCTTTAAGACAAACAATGTGTAAGTTCATAAGTCGACAGCATTGCTGAGTATTTCCTCCTTAAAACTGCAGTGAACCAAAGACAGTCTCAAAAACACGCTTTGAAATCGCTGGTGTTTCTGACGTCACAAACTACCTTGTAACCAATCAGATCAACGTGTGATCGTCAACCAGTGGATCTCTGAGCTGAGTGAGGGAGTGGAGGCGGGGCTCATTTGCATATTCATAGAACCGCGCATACTAAATGAGGCAAGGGTGTCGAGTTACATTAGAAATATTTTAAAGGGGTCATATCATGAAAATCTGACTTTTCCCATGTGTCAGTGCTATAATCGGTGCTTCTGAAACCCAGAAAACGTGAAAAGTGAAACCCAGTAACTGTGTTCTGGTGAGCCTTTCTCTGTAAGAATGTCAGAAAATAAGCCGATCAGATTTCGCTCTCCTTCTGACGTATGAAGAGGATCTTATTGTAATATTACCGGCCCTTAATCTGCACGTTTACACACACCAGCCGACATTTGGTCCCACACACGCCAACAGAGACCAGTTCTAACGCACTGATGAAGATCCAGCAGAGCCTGAAGCTGTTCTGTGGTTGAGCACAGACGAGCACTGAACACTATTGACCAGAACATGTCACCGCTGTCTTATAAACACCTCAGGAACTGTGGACACTTGTGGAGGAGTTCAACATGATGATCAGTGTAACTCCACAACAACTACAGAAATGTCTCCACTAACATTCAGAAGCTCTTCCTGAGTCTCTCCGTAAGGCTGCACTCGCTACTGGTTACTCTGGGATTCTGGATGAGGGAGATTGGCCTGTTCTGTTATTGCTGGAGTTTCTGAAGCTCGTGTAAAGACTCCGCCCTCTTCTGAACGGAGGCGGAGCTAAAGCTCATTTGCATTTAAAGGGACACACACAAAAATGGGCGTTTTTGCTCACACCCAAAAAGGGGCAAATTTGACCAGATATAATAAATGATGATTTTGAGCTGAAATATCACACACATTCTGAGGACACCAGAGAGTAAATTTACATCTTGTGAAATGGGGCACAATACATCAGCTTTAAGGCATGAATAATTTTTTTGTTTTTGATTAAATACGTCATTTTAGTGATCAAAGATGAGTTTTAAGGGATAAAATTATTGGCTTTAAGGGGGACTTTAAGGCAAAGTCTTAACATAGTGACTAAGTTTATTCAACTGGCTTTTTTTTACTTTTTTGCATATTTTCCCCACCTTGTTTCTACACTCATGGTGTTCCTGGTCAAAAATGACAAACTTATAAAAATAAGAAAATTGCATATAAATCTCTAGTATGTTGTTACTCAGTGAGGTGCATGAGCTCAGATCAACGAGGCCTGCGATCATTCAGTTCCAAAAATAAATACAAACCCTGTGCTAATTGACAGAAAACAAAAAGTAGTAAACAAAAAGATTGAATCTAAAATTTGGTGATAATAAAGCATGATGAGAGATGGTCATTTTTTGACCTGAAACACCAAATTAGGTGAAAGTTTTTGAGCCGAGCACTGGTTAAAGTCGGGATGAAAGTGAAGTTGCGCTGGTCTTTTCTCCTCTATTGTGTCGTATATCGAGTGAAACTCTTCAGGAACAAGAACAAATGTGGGCGGGGCTTGATTTTGTCTGTTGGGAGTTGATTGGATGGTTGTGGTTTGCTATTGGCTGATCTCATGTGAGTGACAGGTTGCCCCGCCCACATCATCAGAGAAGAGAAGAGATGCTGAAACTTATTCTGATTCAAGATTATTAACACAAAATGATGTGCTCACATAAATCATTTTTAATAAACACTACAATATTCCATAAAAAAATAAGAATTGTCAATTTTTGATTTCATGGTGACACTCAAATCATCCCCGGAAATCAATAACCAATAGAGAGAGAGAGAGAGAGAAATGGTGACACTTTACAATAAGGTTCATTAGTTAACTACCTTAGTTAACATGAACTAATAATGAGCAATACTTCTACAGCATTTATTAATCTTAGTTAATATTAATTTCAACATTTACTAATACATTATAAAGATCAAAGGTTGTATTAGTGAACATTAGTTACTGCACTGTGAACTAACATGAACAAACAATGAACAGCTGGATTATTATTTTTAACTAACATTAACAAAGATTAATAATTACAGTAACAAATGTATCGCTCATGGTTAGTTCATGTTGGTTAATACATTAACTAATGTTAACTAATGAACGTTATTGTAGTGTGTTACAAAAACAAACAAAACCTACACCTTTACCGTAATAAAACCATGGTTTATTTCCATAAGGGGCGGCGCTCATCAAACATTCATAACCTGATCCCGCGTTCCCATCCTCTCCTGATCTGTTCTTCTCTGGGATCTTACATAACTCGTCCAGCTGGCGTATCCAGGGATGTTCCCGGAGTCATTTCAGGATCCCTGAGGCTCAGAACACACCATGATAGTTTATATATTTGATTGGTTGATCTGTCAGTTGTCAATGCGTTTATAAAGCCTTTCAAACTCTCATATATGATGATATATACTGTGATCAAAGCAAAAAGTCCATGCTTACACTACTGTTTAATTTGGAATAATTGCTTAGTATTATGTTATTAAAAGAGTCTCTTCTGCTCATCAAAGATGCATTTATTAGATAAAAAATACAGTAAAAATTGTGAAATATTATTATAATGTAAATCATCTGTTTTCTATGTGAATATCTAGTAAAGTGTAATTTATTCCTGTGATCAAAGCTGAATGTTCAGCATCATTACTCCAGTCTTCAGTGTCACATGATCCTTCAGAAATCACTCTAATATGAGGATCTGATGCTCAAGAAACATTTATGATTATTATCAATGTTGAAAACAGTTCAGGTTTGTGTGGAAACTGATTTTTCGGGAACTCTTTGATGAATAGAATAGAAAGAAGAGAAGTGGAGCTCGTCGTCTGTCAGCTGTGGGAGATTCAGTGCCAAACTAATAAAGCCGGATCTGACACTCTTCCAGCCTCGGCTCGTCTGTGCGGGATCGTTTGGAGACGAGAGGCTGTTTCCTGGGAATGAGACGGGAGATATTTGCATTATTAGGATTAAGATGCGTTACATAATGCAACATCCCAGAGGAGCAGACCTGTCAGTCAACACTTTCCCAGATTCCCACTGCCGCCTTCTGTGGGTAATGAGTGACCGAAGCTGAGCCTGTGATTGGCTGTGAGAGCTGAGCCTGTGATTGGCTGTGAGTGACCGAAGCTGAGTCTGTGATTGGCTGTGAGAGCTGAGCCTGTGTTTGGCTGTGAGAGCTGAGCCTATGATTGGCTGTGAGTGACCGAAGCTGAGCCTGTGATTGGCTGTGAGAGCTGAGCCTATGATTGGCTGTGAGTGACTGAAACTGAGCCTGTGATTGGCTGTGAGTGACCAAAGCTCGGCCTGTGATTGGCTCTGAGTGACCGAAGCTGAGCCTGTGATTGTCTGTGAGTGACCAAAGCTCGGCCTGTGATTGGCTCTGAGTGACCGAAGCTTGGCCTGTGATTGTCTGTGAGTGACCAAAGCTCGGCCTGTGATTGGCTCTGAGTGACCGAAGCTTGGCCTGTGATTGTCTGTGAGTGACCAAAGCTCGGCCTGTGATTGGCTCTGAGTGACCAAAGCTTGGCCTGTGATTGTCTGTGAGTGACCAAAGCTCGGCCTGTGATTGGCTCTGAGTGACCGAAGCTTGGCCTGTGATTGTCTGTGAGTGACCAAAGCTCGGCCTGTGATTGGCTCTGAGTGACCAAAGCTCGGCCTGTGATTGGCTCTGAGTGACCGAAGCTGAGCCTGTGATTGGCTGTGAGTGACTGAAGCTGAGCCTGTGATTGGCTATGAGTGACCAAAGCTCGGCCTGTGATTGGCTGTGAGTGACCAAAGCTTGGCCTGTGATTGGCTCTGAGTGACCGAAGCTGAGCCTGTGATTGGCTGTGAGTGACTGAAGCTGAGCCTGTGATTGGCTCTGAGTGACCAAAGCTCGGCCTGTGATTGGCTGAGTGACCAAAGCTCGGCCTGTGATTGACTGAGTGACCAAAGCTCGGCCTGTGATTGACTGAATGACCAAAGCTCGGCCTGTGATTGACTGAATGACCAAAGCTCGGCCTGTGATTGACTGAGTGACCAAAGCTCGGCCTGTGATTGACTGAGTGACCAAAGCTCGGCCTGTGATTGACTGAATGACCAAAGCTCGGCCTGTGATTGACTGAGTGACCAAAGCTCGGCCTGTGATTGGCTCTGAATGACCAAAGCTCGGCCTGTGATTGGCTCTGAATGACCAAAGCTCGGCCTGTGATTGGCTCTGAGTGACCGAAGCTGAGCCTGTGATTGGCTCTGAGTGACCAAAGCTCGGCCTGTGATTGACTGAGTGACCAAAGCTCGGCCTGTGATTGGCTCTGAATGACCAAAGCTCGGCCTGTGATTGACTGAGTGACCAAAGCTCGGCCTGTGATTGACTGAATGACCAAAGCTCGGCCTGTGATTGACTGAGTGACCAAAGCTCGGCCTGTGATTGGCTCTGAATGACCAAAGCTCGGCCTGTGATTGGCTCTGAATGACCAAAGCTCGGCCTGTGATTGACTGTGAGTGACCAAAGCTCGGCCTGTGATTGGCTCTGAGTGACCAAAGCTCGGCCTGTGATTGGCTCTGAATGACCAAAGCTCGGCCTGTGATTGGCTCTGAGTGACCAAAGCTTGGCCTGTGATTGGCTCTGAATGACCAAAGCTCGGCCTGTGATTGGCTCTGAGTGACCGAAGCTGAGCCTGTGATTGGCTGTGAGTGACTGAAGCTGAGCCTGTGATTGGCTGTGAGTGACCGAAGCTGAGCCTGTGATTGGCTCTGAGTGACCAAAGCTCGGCCTGTGATTGGCTCTGAATGACCAAAGCTCGGCCTGTGATTGGCTCTGAGTGACCGAAGCTGAGCCTGTGATTGGCTCTGAGTGACTGAAGCTGAGCCTGTGATTGGCTGTGAGTGACCAGAGCTCGGCCTGTGATTGGCTCTGAGTGACCGAAGCTGAGCCTGTGATTGGCTGTGAGTGACCAAAGCTCGGCCTGTGATTGGCTGTGAGTGATTGAGTAGAATTATTGATCAGGAAATACATCTTACATCTTTGCATCTTCTCTAGTGACACTTTCATTTCTGTCTGATGTCGGATTCTCACGCGTAAAGAGACATTCTTCTAATAATTGGGTAGATGATGTGAAAATCTTCTATGGACTTTTTCTTACCTTCAAAATCAAGAAATGTCAAGTCAAGTCAAGTTTATTTATATAGCGCTTTTCACAACATAGATTGTATCAAAGCAGCTTCACAGTATTAAATTAAAATAATACATCAATGTTTGTTTCTAGTGGAACGTCCACGTTTGGTAATGCTGATCAATAGTATTGTTGATTGATTAATTAAATTAAATATCCCCAAATATCCCCAACTGAGCAAGCCAAAGGCAACAAATGTATATGACTGTATAAGCGAATGGTCAATTTTAGGTCCTGCAATTGGTCTCTGTGTCTTTATAATTTTCTTCATTTGTATTCCTATTTTGCCTTCACTAATTATAAATAATTCTGCAGTGACAAATTAAGGTAACACTTTATTTTAAAGTAACTAACCCTAAACCAAACCCTAACCGTAACTCTACAGTAAGTACATGTTGTTAATTAATATTACTCAGTATTTATTTGAGTAAGTACAGTGTAACTATGTCACCTTAAAATAGTGTAACCCAGATTGATATTTAAAAGTAAAAATATTTCATGTAGTTGCTCAGTTAAGGCATAAAAACTACATGCATATTATTATTATTATTATGTGCATGCACCTTTTATGGTGCTATGGAATATTTATACTTGTAAATTATTAATATATTATTATTATTATATTTATTATGTGCATACACCTTTTATGATACCATTGAATATTTATACTTGTAAATTATTCATATTTTATCATTTATTATTATTGTTATTGTAATTATTATTATGTGCATGCAACTTTTATTATGGCATTAAATATTTATACTACTAATGGTAATTCTTATCATTATTTAACATTTGGGAGAAATGTTCTGTTACAGCATGTCACATCGCAGGTCATGACAAGTTTATTAAGATTTCTGGCTCTGGGTATTTCATGTCAACCATTCAGTTATTTGAACAACAACAACAACAACAACAACAACAACAACAACAGAAAATCAATCTACAATATCTCCAGTATAGAGAATTTTTTTTTTTTTTTTTTTTTTTTTTTTTTTTTAAGTACGGCATATGATAACAAACAAATTCATTTTCATTTCCTTTGGCTCTATAAATATTCATGTCATCAAATCTCTCATCAGGACATCGCGGACAGAAGCGATTGTTCAGAGACTGATCTGGGGTGCGTTTCCCGAAAGCATCGTTGGCCAACTATGGTCGCAAGTTCCGTCGTTACCAATAGAGTTCAATGGACATTGCGATGAACTTGCGACCATAGTTGGCCAACGATGCTTTCGGGAAACGCACCCCTGGCTAGTTACGGTGGCGATGCTAAAGCTAACGCTAACATCGGGCCTTGTTTAGCTCAGTGTTTGAAGGTTCAAGCCATAGGGTTCAAGCAGACGAAGATCTTGTTTGCAGGATTTTTTTTATGTTTTTGCACCAAGGCTGCATTTATAAATAAAATAAAACAGTAATATTATTACAATTTCAATAGCCTAAGTGCTTTCTATTTGATTACATTTTAAAATGTCATTAATTCCTGTGATGGCGAACTCATATGCTGATTTGCTTAGTTATTATTACTGGCGGTCGATAATTAAAAATGGTTCTTATTATTATCATGTTGAAAACAGCTGGTTCAGATTTTTTTTTTTTTTTTTTTGGAAACCGTGATACATTTTTAAAATGATTTTATTTTGCAGGATTCTTTGATGAATAAAGTTCAAAAGAACAGCATTTATTTAAAATATAATCTTTTGTAACATTATAAATGTCTTAACTGTTACTTTTGATCAATTTAATGCATGCTTGATTAAAATGATTAATTTCTGTCCTTTTTATTATTATTATTTAAAATATGAAGCAGCAACTGTTTTCAACACTGATAATAATCATAAATGTTTCTTGATCATCAAATCATCATATTAGAGTGATTTGTGAAGGATCATGTGACACTGAAGACTGGAGTAATGATGCTGAACATTCAGCTTTGATCACAGGAATAAATTACACTTTACTGTATATTCACATAGAAAACTTTACATTATAATAATATTTTAGAATTTTCATGAAAAAAAAAATGAGCAGAAGAGACTCTTTTAAAGGCGGTGTTTGTAACGCATCTCATGCTGTGGATCAAAACGCGTGTGTTTCTGCCTTCTGACGGTTATACTGTTTAAAGTTCACCTCCTGTTGGGTGTTTATGGACACTGCGTATGAATCTGCATGAGTGTGTCTTCATCATCTGTCCAGTGAACCGAGCGAGTGCTGAAACTTCGGGATTAGTGGAAGCCTCCATCGGCTCCGAGCCAGCGACTTCTAAATGTGGATTGTGGAAACTGGATATAGTGTGTGACCCGTCCGAGATCCTCCTCCTCTTGATCTGGTGTCAATGATCATGTGCTCACACACACACACTCACACACACTAAAGATCATCCATCAGCCTTAATTGGATCTATAGATTCCCGGATGTTGGAAGTTAGCAGCAGAAATGCGGTCACTCCAGTTTCATCCGTGCTGTGGGACGAGTTTGATTTGTGTTTTGACAGCTGAAGGAGACTGAGTCAGGAGTGAGGTGAGTCAATAGCTCGAACACACACACATAAAAAGCCTCGTACAACCTGTGTGTGTCACGCTGAACTCCAGCATCTGAGCCCTCGGGTTCAGGACCGCACTGGACTCGCAGAAATAGCTGTGAATAAATTGCTGGAGTCAACACAGTAGCATAGCGATGTCCGAAGGGTCATTTGATTAGCAAGGTCGATGTCATACACACACACACAACACGCTTCTCCATCGACCACCATTTAAAACAAGCTGTTTGGATGATCTTCAATATCTGACATGAACCTTAGAGCAATAGTTCACACAAAAAAATGAACGTTCTGGCATCATTTATTTACTTTAAACCAGCATGACTTACTCTCTTTCTTCTGAATGCAAAATAAGGGTTTGGACCCCATTGACTTTCATTGCACTGAGACTTTTTAAAAATCTTTTGAATGTCTTCTTTTGTATTCCACAGGAAACAAAAAATATGTTTGAGAAATAAATGCATGTAGCAGATGTTTTTTTGTTGTTGTTGTTGTTTTCAAGCAAAATGACATCAGGTAGAAATATAGTCTTGTTTTTGAAATAATAATAATGTATTAAAATGAAGTGAGTTTATGTTTAAAACAAACAAGTATCTGCCAGTTTGGTCAGAAAAATAAACAGAAAAAAATATGATTTTTCTGACCCCATTGGAAGATATTTGTGTTTAACTGTGACATATTATGCCCCTTTTCACAAGATGTAATATAAATCTCTGGTGTCCTCAGAATGTGTGTGTGATATTTCAGCTCAAAATCATCATTTATTATATTGATACTTGCATGTCTCGCCCATTTGAATTAAACTGTCCTGATGCAATTTGTTGAGACTCCAGATGATCTTTGCTGATGTGGTCCAGTGGGAGTCAGAGGATCTTTGGTGAATGGAAAGACAAGGCCGCAGCCTGGCACAAGCTTGGGGGTCCTTAGAAACTTCTAGTTCAGCATCTTCTTCACGTCAGGATTTCAGAACGGGACTAAGAGAGAAGAGCTAAGAGAGCTGATCTTGTGATCAGTAAAGACGTCACACCCTCTGGAGGTGTGTGAGCCAATAAGACGTGTTTTCCTTTGGAGGGAACTTTCTGTATGACCCATTGTTCAAGCAGGTATTTGAACATGTAATTTGATTGGATGTTTAACACAAGAATCTTTAAGATGCTTATAATACTAATGCGTCACAACGTTAGCAAAATGTAATGTAAATTAACAAATGGAGGACGAAGATTGGAGTTTATAGAGACTAAACATGCCACACATATGATTTTGGTAAACCATAGTATGCAACAAAGTCTGAAACATTAATCCCAAAAATTTACAAGAATACAAAGGCCAAACCACATAGAAGGAAAATCATTAGATGAGAAAATTAGATACATGTTTATATATATTTCTCAAGTGGTTACATACACACTCGCTCATGAAGTCTCCAGCCGGCAGATTTGCTGAATTAAAAGCCTTGACGGTGGAGCTGGACGTGCTTCTCGAGAACAGTGTGTGATACAGGCCTGAAAACACACTCCTCTAGCACAGCTTCTCCACACACACACACACACACACACACACACACACACACACACTCATCTGTGAGCCAGTATTGATCGGGTGTCCAGGTCAGGCTGCGTTTATATTCATTTGCAGTCTTTGGCAAGACTAATATATAGTTTTCAGGGCTTTCAGTAAAGCAGAAACACATACGGCTCAAATGCGGCTCAAGAAGAGTCTCGGTCATGCAGTCGTCCACTGGACACTCACTGGGAAAACATGCTTCGGTTCGAAATACCATTAAACACACCCATACATACAGCTCACTGCGGTTTCCAGCTGAAATAAACACTAGAGGCAGTAAAACACTATAACTTTTATTCATTTTCAATCAAATTATGATTCTAGCGGCAGATTACTGATTAAAAAACAACATTCCCATAGTGCATGAGTTATAAACTAACACATATTAAGGTTTGCGTCACGTGTGTGTGTGTTTTCTGGTGTAGTAAACTCTCTCGAAGCTGCTAAAATGACGCGGTTGCTTCAGCAAATTCAGTGTTCGTACTTCAGGTTTGCTTTTGTTCGGTGCTGCGTTATTTTCAAACGTGACAGAGCATTAACATTTAGCGTAAATCACATTTCAATTCCGAACTGTTGCGGATGTACAACAGCCAACTTAATAAAACACTGCCAGATTCACATTCATCTGTTTCAGATTAAACTGAACATGCTTTTAATGCCACTCACTCTGAAAGTGCACGAAACGTGCAAGAAGCAACGTAATGTCATTTCACATGCATTCCCACAAGCCTGAGCTGTTTTAAAGGGGTGGTGTAATGCCCTTTTCACAAGATGTAAAATAAGTCTCTGATGTCCCCAGAGTGTGTGTGTGAAGTTTTAGCTCAAAATACCCCACAGATATTTTTATATAGCATGTTAATAAATAATGACAGAATGATCATTTTTGGGCGAACGATCCCTTTAATGCCACATTCACTGGTGAAGTGTTGGATAAAAAGCACTTCCAGTTCATATAAACGCTGAGCATTGTAATAATGGCACACATGGACGTCGCTGCTTTTCTCACAGATATCATTTGTGGTGAACGCTTCTTTACCGCACAGACCATCCGAGACCTTGAGAATAAGGGACGTGAGCATAGAAACCAGATATTGGCGTGAGATGTTAGTACAAGCTCAAATTTAGCCAGTGCATGTGCAGCATTATAAGTCAAAGGCTCCTTTTTCACAATTATGTGTGTTTATCGTGGAACTATTGTATTTCACGCACCAAGCAGGACTGAAGAGCTGGCAAACCGAAACCAGCATCAACAGCATCCGGTTCCAGTGACACAGAAGATCCTGATATCAGGAGAGCTCAGCGAGAGTGTGCAGTCAAACACACTGAAACACACTGATCATCTGCCGTCATAGTGTGTGTCCTGTTTAAAGGGGTGGTTGATTATGATTTGACTTTTCTAGCTTTAGTTAGTGTGTAATGTTGCTGTTTGAGCATAAACAACATCTGCAAAGTTACAACGCTCAAAGTTCAGAGCAAAGGGAGATATTTGCTTTTACAGAAATCGCTTTTTAAGGACTACAACAAACGGCTGGTAGAGACTACACCACATTCCTCCCGGGTTAGTGACATCACCAACCCTAGAATTTACATAAACCCCGCCCCCTGAACACGATTTATAGATTATCAAGACAGAATATGCTAATCAATGACTAGAAGATAACTACACATAAACTACATAAATTCATCAGCTAACCATTCAGAAATGTCCTGTTGCTTCTACATGTTGTCACTTCTTCTCGAGTCTCTCCATCATTGTCTGACTCCAGTTTGAACATAAAAGGCTAAAAGTTTTTGATATTTTCAGTGCATGTGTGTGTGAGGTAAAAGCACACGAGCTCTTGAAGCTCCGCCCCCTGTGCCGGGAGCAGCAGCTCATTTGCATTTAAAGGAACAGACACAAAAACGGTGTGTTTTTGCTCACCCTCAAAAAGTGACAATTTTAACCCTCATTTCATTCAAAACCTGCAGAACACAAAATAATATATTTTAAAGGATGATTCGACTGATTTGATCCATGCAATGAAAGCCAAAGCAACATTGAACTCATTGACTTTCACTCTATGAACAAAAAATATCTTCCTTTCCCTTTAACATGATCGGTTCACATGATGTGTAGGTGTAAATGAAAATGCATGTTATGTAATGAGATTACGCCGCAAATAATCATATTGCTCACGTTTAGAGAGTGTTAATGTTATAGATTCTGCAGACTTGAGCTAAAAAAAGATCGAATAATGAAACCATTTTAAAGGAGGCCTAGTAATGTGTCACCCGTATGATTTATGTTGTTTAACACACCGTCTTTCTGGAAGTTTGTTTAATGTGGATTTTACAGTGACCCCCAAATATGGAGGCAATATTTACAGGACAGACACACACATTTACCAGCTGACACCCTGAATGACCTAATGAGTGTGTGTTTGACAGAATCGTGGCTTCTGATTGGCCGGCCTGCTATAACAGTGTGTGTGGTGTAAGTGTGTTAGACGTGTGTATCTGCCGGTGTTCATGGAGTCGTCGTTCGTGTGTGAGGTAATGAGATCTTCCCCGCTCAGGTTCACTTCGCCCTGATTCTGTCACGAAAGGAGTTTTTCCAGATCTTTGCTGGACACTCCAACGGATTCTTCGATTATGACATTATGACAATCCCAGATATTTATGAATCATTTCAACACCTGTTCTGCAGCTCATATGAGCTCAGTTCCTCCTATTCACTTCATAACATAACATAACATAACATAACATAACATAACATAACATAACATAACATAACATAACATAACATAACATAACATAACATAACAAACCTATATATAATATTAATAAAAAATAAATATGATTTATTTTATAATCATTTAAAATTATATTTAATTGGAATTTATATTCCATTTACAATTCAAATGTGATAGACTTCTACACGATAATCTAATTTAATATATTAAGAATTACATTTTAAATATATATTTTATGTTGAGAGGTTCCAGTTATAATATAATATAATATAATATAATATAATATAATATAATATAATATAATATAATATAATATAATATAATATAATATAATATAATATAATATAATATAATATAAGAATAATTTGATGTTATATATTTATATAAAAAATTACAGTAACAGTTCATATTATATTATATTATATTATATTATATTATATTATATTATATTATATTATATTATATTATATTATAATTTGATGTCATATATTTTATAATAATTTTAAATTTATATAAAAAATCCAGTTAGTTTATAATATAATATAATATAATATAATATAATATAATATAATATAATATAATAATTTGATGTTATATATTTTATAATATTTACATTTATATAAAAAATTCCAGTAACAGTTCATATTATATTATATTATATTATATTATATTATATTATATTATATTATATTATATTATATTATATTATATTATATTATATTATATTATATCATATTATAATTTGATATTATATTATAATTTGATGTTATATATTTTATAATAATTTTAAATTTATATAAAAAAATCCAGTTAGTTTATAATGTAATATAATATAATATAATATTCATTTTCTATAATATGTTTTATATTAAAAACTTCCAGTTGTCAATGTGACCTATATTTTATAATAATCTAAAATGTATATTGGAAGTTCCAGTATGACTGGCGTCTGCCCTGATTCTGTCATCACTAAAGCAGATTTCCCTAAAGGACTCTCCAACAGATTCTTTGATTATGTCATATCTGGTGCAGAATCTCAAATATTGAATAATCATTTCAGCACCAGCTCATATGCTCCCAGTTCCTCATCTTCACTTGACTTCAACAACAAACGTTTGAAGTCGAACAGATTGAAGAGATGATTGTGGACATCATGTGACCCGCAGCTGTTCATCAGGGATTCCTCTCTCTGTAATAAACATAAATCAGTTCTTTTACCTTTGCCCTGCGTCAGGTCGCTCTCCTAAACGCTCTTTCAGGTTTTAATACATCAGCTATTGTTGAGCTAGTCCTCGATGTGACCTCTTGACCCCTCGACACACACCCTTACAAGACGACTGCTGATCCAATCACACTACTCATTTACATGACACTGGCTGAGTGATCACATGGAGACGATGGTCACCATGACAACATTAAAGGACATATGGTGGAATAATTGGACAGGTTGACAGTGTGTGTGTGTGTGTGTGTGTGTGTGTGTGTGTGTGTGTGTGTGTGTGTGTGTGTGTGTGTGTGTGTGTGTGTGTGTGTGTGTGTGATTGTGTGTGCACATGCTCCGCTCATTAATCTGGAGTTTCTGTCAATGTGCATCATAGAATTCAGGATGTTTGAGCATTGTACAAAAATGTTACTTTTTCAATATTAAATCAGCATATATATTTATTATTAATTTAAATGTAAAAAAATATATAATTTAAAATGTATGTATGTGTGTGTGTGTGTGTGTGTGTGTGTGTGTGTGTGTGTGTGTGTGTGTGTGTGTGTGTGTGTGTGTGTGTGTGTGTGTATACAGACATTAATTTTTAATTATATATTTCATATTACAAAGTTCTAGTGTCATTGTAATATAATATAATTAATATGATAATACATTGATTTAATATTATATATTTTAGAATAATTTTACATTTATATAAAAAATTCCCATTACATTTCCAATATGATTGAATTATACACACTAATATAATATAATATAATATAATATAATATAATATAATATAATATAATATAATATAATATAATATAATATAATATAATATAATATAATATAATACATATATATATTTTATAATAATAATTTTATATTTATATTACAAAATATTCAGTTACAGTACCGATATTACTGACTTATACACAATAATATAATATAAAAATACATGCATTTTATATAAAATATTTTATAATAATAATTTTATATTTATATTAAAAAACATCCAGTTAAAGTACCAATATAATTGACTTATATAATATAATATAATATAATATAATATAATATAATATAATATAATATAATATAATATAATATAATATAATATAATAATACATATATATTTTATAATAATAATTTTATATTTATATTAAAAAATATTTAGTTACAGTACCAATATGATTGACTTGTATATATAATATAATATAATATAATATAATAATTGATCTGAACATGAACTGTTGCCATCCTCATGCACTTATCTCTGAGAAAAGCTCAGATCCTGTAGATTCTGTTTGGTTTCTCTCTGGTCTCTCAGAGAAGAACAATAGTGTCCCGTGGATCTGACACCCGTCCAAGGACTCGCCCGCAGAGTACAGCTGCCATATGATCAAACTTTCATGAGCTTCAGATTAATAAACCGTGGAGATGAAGCACGCTTATAGAGGCGAAGAGCAATGACACTAACCTTGTCTTAAGGCAAAGTGTATTATCATGTGTCAGTGAACTGAACTGCAGCCTGTTTGTTTGTGGGAGAGTTCTGGAGGTCTGAGATGATCCCGAGAACAAACTCCTGCACTGACCGCTTGTCTCTGAGTGTCTAAGAATAGATGTGTCCTGCTCAAAGCCATTGACCTGTAGGGATTGAGGTCAGCACACGGTGACCGTGGCGGAGAACGTCTTAGAAAGTTACATGATTAGCAGATTGACATGCATCTCTCATCAGAAGAAGACGCCAGTGAGAGTCCTGTAGTGTAATCTACTCTAGTAAAGCTTGTAGACTAACTTTGCTGTCTTGTCATTGAGAAAGTTTGAAGTATTTTTTTAAAAAGTATGAAGGTTTAAAGGTCATGCAGTCTCTTATGGAAGCTTGTTTCTGCCACAGAATGAAAAATAAAAAAGGTAATTGTGACTTTTTATCTCACAATTGCGAGATATTAAGTCGCAGTTGTGTGTTATAAAGTCAGAATTGCGAGATATAAAGTCAGAATTGTGTGATATAAAGTCAGAATTGCGAGATATAAAGTCGCAATTGCGTGTTATAAAGTTGCATTTGCGTGTTATAAAGTCAGAATTGTGTGATATAAAGTCAGAATTGCGAGTTATAAAGTCAGAATTGCGAGATATAAAGTCAGAATTGTGAGATATAAAGTCAGAATTGCGTGTTATAAAGTCAGAATTGCGAGATATAAAGTCAGAATTGCGAGATATAAAGTCAGAATTGCGAGATATAAAGTCAGAATTGCGTGTTATAAAGTCAGAATTGCGTGTTATAAAGTCAGAATTGCGAGATATAAAGTCAGAATTGCGAGATATAAAGTCAGAATTGCGTGTTATAAAGTCAGAATTGCGAGATATAAAGTCAGAATTGCGAGTTATAAAGTCAGAATTGCGTGTTATAAAGTCAGAATTGCGAGATATAAAGTCAGAATTGCGAGTTATAAAGTCAGAATTGCGAGATATAAAGTCAGAATTGCGAGATATAAAGTCAGAATTGCGTGTTATAAAGTCAGAATTGCGAGATATAAAGTCAGAATTGCGAGTTATAAAGTCAGAATTGCGAGATATAAAGTCAGAATTGCGAGATATAAAGTCAGAATTGCGTGTTATAAAGTCAGAATTGCGAGATATAAAGTCAGAATTGCGAGATATAAAGTCAGAATTGCGTGTTATAAAGTCAGAATTGCGAGATATAAAGTCAGAATTGCGAGTTATAAAGTCAGAATTGCGAGATATAAAGTCAGAATTGCGAGATATAAAGTCAGAATTGCGTGTTATAAAGTCAGAATTGCGAGATATAAAGTCATAATTGCGTGTTATAAAGTTGCATTTGCGTGTTTTAAAGTCAGAATTGTGTGATATAAAGTCGCAATTGCGTGTTATAAAGTCAGAATTGTGTGTTATAAAGTCAGAATTGTGAGATATAAAGTCAGAATTGTGAGATATAAAGTTGCATTTGCGTGTTATAAAGTCGCAATTGCGTGTTATAAAGTTGCATTTGCGTGTTATAAAGTCAGAATTGTGTGATATAAAGTCGCAATTGCGTGTTATAAAGTTGCATTTGCGTGTTATAAAGTCGCAATTGCGTGTTATAAAGTTGCATTTGCGTGTTATAAAGTCGCAATTGCGTGTTATAAAGTTGCATTTGCGTGTTATAAAGTCGCAATTGCGTGTTATAAAGTTGCATTTGCGTGTTATAAAGTCAGAATTGTGTGATATAAAGTCGCAATTTACAGATAAAAAGTTCCAATTATCTTTTATAATGTTTTATTCTGTGGCGGATACAAGTGTCCATAGTCTCTCAGACAGATAAACAGATCAAATAATAGCTAAACAGACATTTGGTTTTGACAGTACAAGAGTATATTCAGTGGTTGTACACTTGTATACATGACACATTTTCTGGCTGTAGTTTTTGACTGCAGCTGCAGGAGTGAATGTTTTTAATGTTATTAATTGCCTTCAGACAGAGTCTCTCAGGTCAGCGTGTTTATCCAGATGGTGAACATCAAGATCCACACGAGAAGTGCTAATTGTGTTCCACTGTGACGCTTGGCTGAGACGGATATCAGTATCATTGTTCAATATCTCCCATCTGTCTGAAGCACACGGATCCAGCGACTCCAAACACTGGGGTTTCTCCAATCATCAGACGCTCTAGCAGTGCGACTGCAATCTTAAACTCATAAATCACAAGACCATGACCTTTTCCGTTCTGCTACTTGCTCTATTCTCATTTCTCTAGATAGGATCTTTAACATAATACATTCAAATGCATTAATAATAAGAAGTAGCCTATATATAAATATAGCTGCGAGCAGCAATTATCATAGTTCAAGCGCTTTAAGGCATTTGAGCAGATGGGGAAAAATATGTTGTTTTATTTAGCAAACCTATAACCATTTGGATCATAAATTGAATAGACCATTTACAGCCAATACAGATAAGGAAATATATGTTTTTTAAAGCTTTATAACAGTTATAGCGCCTCCTATGATCCGATCTCTATAAAAGTCAGCATACTTGTTTAGAATCATATGTTGCACTCGCTCACCTAATTTCTTAGTTTATTTGGCTTAGGAATTATTGGCTTTTGGGTACATTTGGTCACACCATTTTTCTAAATGACCCTGTTATGGCTATCCAAGGGGTAAACTTACTTTTTATATATATATATATATATATATATATATATATATATATATATATATAATTAATTATTGACCTAGAGAGTCCAGAGAATAGTACTCCAGTGGTTTTATCGAGGTTGAGAGAAAAAAAAAACTAGGACTTGTTTGCAAAAGTAATAATCTCAAATATTTAACAAACGATTTGATTGACAGGAGTGGTCCTGGAGGCAAAGTTGTTCAGAATGAGGAGATCTAACGTATGATATGAGTATTGTGTGTATGTGCAAAACATAGTGTGATATATACAATCATATACAACTGCGTGTAAACGTAATATTGCCCCCTAGTGGCCGATTCTTTCAAATTTCTCACAGACCCATAAGGTCCAACATGTCCACCAAGTTTCATTCCGATCGGCCACCGTTAACCTGGTCTAATAGGTGCTCAGACTTCATTGGCTGATGACAGCCATGTTTTTCGAGATATGCAAATGTCCAAATAATCATGGCACCTTGGACAAAGACATTGCATGCCAGTTTTCAAGTCAGTCGGACTAATGGTTGTGTGGTTACAGCCATTTTCACAGTTTTTTTCCTGTTAAAGTGCCACCTAGTGGCCAAACGCCACGATTTGTTTTACTGTAACCTCAGATTGAGCTCTTACATATGTGTACCAAGTTTGGTGAATATATCTCATTACGTTCAAGAGTTATAACCATTTTGGTAAAAGAAAATTATTTATAATTATTTGATCATTATTTATACTCAGACTCCAGAAAAATGATATAGATTAAAAATGAATTATGATCACTTCCAAATCACTTTGCACTTTGTTCATTATTGGGGGTTCAGAAACCCGTTTGTAACTGTTAAGACAGTTACAAACGGGTTTCTGAACCCCCAATAATGAAATATTTAATTATTTAAGCCTACTTCAAGGAAAAGGAAAGCAGTGAAACACTTTGAAGAAAAAAAAAAACTATATTTTCTCATATTGCACAATTTGCATGCTGAACATGTAGAACAAAGTGATTTGGAAGTGATCATAATTCATTTTTAATCTATATGAGCAGAATTTTACATTCCACATTCAACACCATGAAGAAGTCTCCCAGAAGGCTTTAGCAGGCCAGACATCGACTGTACTAACAATCAAAGCCCATGTTTTTTCCATTAGAACTCATAGTTTTCTGGGTTATAAGATGGACAGCTGTCCTAGATTCACACAACTCCAAGAGAATATTTGATCAATCCAGTGTTTCTCAAACTGTGTCATTCTGTTCGGCAATCTACATAAAATGGCCTTAAATATTTTCTTTAGATAACACAGACACTTTATATCAGTGTGTATATATATATATAGGTATAGATATATAGATATTTAGCAAGCAAGCAACTTTATTTATATAGCACATTTTCAAACAACAGACGTTGCCCCAAAATACAGGGTGGGCCATTTATATGGATACACTGTAATAACATGGGAATGGTTGGTGATATTAAAGTCCTGTTTGTGGCACATTAGTATATGTCATGGTCACCACCCATCTTGAGGAGTTTGCCCCCTCACATATACTAATGTGCCACAAACAGGACTTTAATATCACCAACCATTCCCATGTTATTACGGTGTATCCATATAAATGGCCCACCCTGTACTTTACAAAAATGAAATATATATATATTCATAAATAACAATATAACTTTTTTTTTTTGCAACATATTTTTATTGAAAACTGAATCGAGTTACATAGAATTAACAACTTTTACAATTTAGATTTTAAACAAATAAAAGAGAACAAGAAAAGAAAAAGACATAACCAAACCACCCCACCCCACCCCACCCCACCCCACCCCGGCTTATTTAAAATCATATACAAATATAAAATATAACAGGACTTAGTCTGGTAAGACTTGCAAGTCTGCAAAATATGATAGAAAAGGCTGCCAGATATAAAAAAACTTGTCAGTGTTTCCTTTCATTGCGTACTTGATTTTCTCAAGTTTTAAGAAATGCATAGCATCAGTAAGCCACTGTGAAACTGATGGAGGATTTGGAGATTTCCACTGTAAGAGAATTCGACGTCTGGCCAATAAAGATGTGAATTTGAGAATTTCTTTCTGTGCCCAATTAAATCGATCTGATTCGTCTGGGGTCCCAAAAATAGCAATTAAGGGGCAAGGTTGAAGGTGTATTCCTATTATAATTGAAATTATGTTGAAGAAACCAGACCAAAAGTCGTGTAACCGTGGACAAAGAAAAAACATGTGGCTCAAATGACAACATGGGTTAAGACATCGTTCACATTTATCCTCTACTCCAGGGAAAATTGCAGATAATCTTGCTTTGGAGAAATGGACCCTGTGTACAACCTTGAAATGAATCAGTACAAGACGTGCACAAGATGAAACAGTACTCAGTCTATCAATGACCTCTTGCCACCACTCCTCACTGAATTGTTGTCCCAGTTCCTCCTCCCAAGCAGTCTTAGTTTTTGAGTTTGAGTAGTTACAAAGATCCAGAATACAATTATACATTTCTGAGATAATCCCTCTTTGTTGTGGCTTAAAGTCAAGCAATCTATCCCATGGTTGTTGAGGAGGTAAGAAGGGAAAATTAGAAAAACTTTTTGAAACAAAGTGCCGAACTTGAAGGTACCTAAAAAAATGGTTCACAGGTAATCCATACAATGATGACACATTGGTAAAACTTCCAAAGATACCATTGGAATACAAATCAGTAAAACAACGTATACCTTTGTTATGCCATATTTTAAAAGTAGAATCAAGAGATGAGGGAGGGAACAAATGATTCCTACACAGTGGACCAATTGGAGATGATGTTACAAATTTGAAATGTTTCCTGAATTGATACCAAACTTTTAAAGTGTTAAGCACTACAGGGTTTTTAACATACAGCGAAATTTTGGTTGGAAGAGAGGAGTGTATGAGGGCAGATAAAGAGGATTTCGGACAACAAGAAAGGGCTTCCAATTTGCACCAAGGTAAATAAGGAAACTCATTCCAGCATCGTATTTTATGAATATGAATAGCCCAGTAGTAAAATTGGAAGTTCGGTAGAGCAAGACCACCACCAAACTTACATTGCTGAAGTAATGACCTGCGGACCCGTGGAGGCTTTGCGCACCATATAAAGGAACTTATCATTTTGTCTAAAGAGTTAAAGAAATATTTAGGTAAAAATAGAGGAATTGATTGAAACAAAAAAAGAAATTTAGGTAAAACATTCATTTTAATAACATTGATCTTCCCAATAAGGGAAAGAGGTAGATTATTCCATCTCTGGAGATCAGATTTAATTTTAGCCAAAAGCGGGGAAAAGTTAGCAGACAGAAGACTGGAAAATGTCCGTGTCAGATTAATACCGAGATATTTGAAGCCAGAGTGACTGATATTAAAGGGCAAGTCAGTTTGTTGAAGTAATAAACCCGCTGTATTAATGGGATAACATTCGCTCTTTTGTAAATTAATTTTATATCCAGAAAAAGAACTAAACGCTTTAAGAGTGGACAAAATGGTAGGAAGACAGGATATTGGGTCGGATACATATAACAATAAATCGTCCGCATATAAAGATAAACGATGTTCAATGTCATTGCGAAAAACACCTTTAAAACAGGTGGAGGATCGTAACATAATGGAGAGCGGTTCAATAGCCAAGGCGAACAAAGATGGTGACAGGGGACAACCCTGACGCGTCCCTCGCTCTAATGGAAAATATTCAGAGCGGATGTCATTTGTTTGAACACAAGCTTGTGGTGATGTATATAATAATCTCACCCAATTTATAAATTTATCTCCAAAGCCAAATTTTTTTAATACGGCGAATAAATATCCCCACTCTACCCTGTCAAAAGCCTTCTCAGCATCTAATGATATTACGAGCTCAGGTAAATCTGTTGTTTGGGCCGAATAAATTATGTTTAATAGAGTACGAATATTATAAAATAAATGGCGTCCTTTAATAAAGCCATTCTGTTCTTCAGAAATAATACTAGGCAAAACCTTTTCCAAACGAAGAGCAATAGTCTTAGCCAATACCTTTACATCAACATTTAGTAAGGAAAGAGGTCTATAAGAGCCACAGAGGTTAGGGTCTTTGTCAGGCTTTAAGAGAAGAGATATTGATGCTTGAGTAAGTGTAGGAGGTAGTAAACCGTTTTCCAAAGATTCATTATACATCTGCAAAAGTAAAGGGGCCAATTTATCACTGAATTTCTTAAAAAACTCTACTGTAAATCCATCAGGACCAGGGGCTTTATTTGACTGCATTGCTTTGATAGAAAGCAGTAATTCTTCCAAGGAAAGAGGAGCATCCAATTCCTTCACACGATCACAATCAATAGTAGGATTTTCAAGGTTATCCAGAAACTGATTCATCTTAGTGGTATCTGTTGGAAATTCTGATTTGTACAGAGCAGAGTAAAATAACTTAAACGATGTACTAATTTCCTTAGGATCTGTGACAAGTATACCAGAAGAATTCTTAATTTGGGGTATGAGACGCGAGGTGGATTGCCGTTTTAACTGGTGTGCCAATAACCGATTAGCTTTATCACCGTGTTCATAAAAAGTACCACGAGTTAATAATAACATTCGCTCTGCGCTTTTAGATGAAATTAGATCGAACTCTGTCTGGAGATCAAGACGCTTCTTAAATAGCTCTGGGGAGGGGTCAGATGCACATTCTTGATCAAGGTTACCGATAGCTACCAAAAGTTCTAACAGCCTTGTTTTATGTTTTTTATTGGAGTAGGAGGAATACGAGATAATCTGTCCCCTGAGAAATGCTTTCAATGACTCCCAAAGCAGTGAATATGATGTAGCCTCATTCTGATTAAAAGAAAGAAACTCATCAATAGAATTGGAAATAAAATCACAAAATGTTTTATCTGCCAGTAATAAAGAATTTAGTCTCCAAAGCGGTGCAGTATATTTATGTATGGATAATTGTATATCAAGAAACAATGGAGCATGATCGGATATTAGAATGGCTGAATAATCAGTGGAAACAACACAACGATTAATACTGTTATCTATAAAAAAGTAATCAATTCTTGAGTAAGACTGATGTACCTGGGAGAAGAAAGAAAACTTTTTAGCTGAGGGATTACGATGCCTCCAAGGATCCACCAAACCACTCTGAGTCATGAAATCAGCGAAGGATTTGGACATAGAAGATTGGGATATTGTGCGGGGACTAGATCTGTCTAACACTGGGTCAAACACACAATTCAGATCACCTCCAAAAATCAACAAGTGGGTGTTTAAATGAGGTATACTGCTAAGTAGTCTATTGGCAAAATCAACATCATCAAAATTAGGTGCATAAACGTTGACAAGCAACACCTTGGTCTGCATTAATGTGCCTGCCACTATGAGATATCTGCCATTTTTATCTGCAATAACCTCACTAGATAGAAATTGAACTTTTTTACCAATTAAAATAGCAACTCCTCTGGCTTTGGAGTTAAAATTGGAATGATGGATCTGACCTATCCAGGAAGACCGGAGCCTATGATGGTCTTTAAGTCTAAGATGGGTTTCCTGCAAAAACACAATGTCAGCGCTAAGCCGCTTCAGATGGGTAAAAACCCTGGATCTTTTAACAGGATTGCTCATACCTCGTATATTCCAAGTGAGAAAACGAATTGGCTTGCCCGTATTAGGATTCAAATTAACATTAGCAGAGCACATTTTTAATAAATAAGAAAACCAGAAAGCCAGGGTGAGTGACCTCCCCAAATTCCCACCCATACACATACATAACCCCATGTACCCACATACACCAAAACAAAGTCTCCATAAGGGAGACAGCAGTGCAAAACCGGGAAAACTGTCGCCACAACAGTGACAACTCGGAGAATCACTTAAGGTAAACCTAAGAGACACTCCCACAGAATCAATTGGCATTAAGGCTCAGCTAATACTGATATACCCCATTACGGTCGATCTAACAGTAATAAGATATCAAGTGCGTTTGCTAACTAGGCCTAATTTAAATTGTAAAGAGGAAATATAAACACTTGGCTCATCGTAACTAAACTTATATTATAACATTGAGCTAAAGTAGACCGTTATTACACCTCGATTTAAATTCACCAAAATTATAAGGAGAGATGAAGGAATCTCAAATTAAGAAATAAACAGGCCTAACCTAACATTAAATATATAAACACAGGATGTAAACAATATTCGAATGTAAACTGAAGGCATGATATGACTGTCAGATGCCACTTGTAAATATTACCCAATGTTCATCTTCTCGACATAAGCTTTAGCATCGTCCGCTGAAACAAAGTCCTTTTCCACACCTCCATAGGTGATCCGCAGCCGGGCCGGGTAGAAAAGACCGTAACGGACCCCCTCAACGCCTCGCAGGTGCTTCCTAACTTCATTGAAGGCAGCCCTGGCTCGGGCTACTTTGGCAGTGTGATCGGGGAAAATACTAATCCTCACGTTCCCTGCACCAAACCGTTGGCCCTCTCTTGCGCGTCGCAAAACATCTGCACAATCAGTGTAGTAGTGGAATCTGGTGATAATGGGACGAGGTCGCTCCTCTGGTCTGGGCCTCGGCTGGGCTGATCTGTGTGCTCGGTCTAATAGCGGCTCTTTATCCAACTTCAATAGGTCCTTTAGCAGGGCGGCGACCGCGGTAGTGTTAACAACCGTGTCTTCTGAAACACCAACGATTCTTATGTTTTGGCGGCGTGATCTGGATTCGAGGTCCTCGCACTTATTCTCCAACTTGGAAAACTCGGAACTTAAGCGTTCATATTTGCACTTCAGACCAACAATGTCGTCAGTACATGACGAAAGAGATACTTCCACTTCGCCCACAGTACCTTTGAGCATAATTTACAACTTATCAACTGCATGATCCTTTAACAGGTATAACAAGTATATTATTGCCCGTTACATCATACTTCATCCACAAACATACAGTACACTCAAGTAAAACTATACATAATATATAGCAAATCTCAACTGCTTGATTGCTTATTTCATCAAAAAATGTAATCTATAATAAGACTATAAGGAATGCATGAATATTTTAAGATATTATGAATATTAACATCATGTTTTTCTGTAAAGCTACTTTGAAACAATGTATATTATAAAAAGCCCTATACCAATAAATGTATTATATTATATTATATTATATTATATTATATTATATTTTATTTTATTATCCTATATTATATTAGCCTATTTTATCTTAGCCTATATTATTATAATGCAGTCTGATTATATCCAAAGAATAGTTTTGAGCGAGCACTTTGTATTTCTAAAATATTCCGTTCGGAGGGCCATAAGGAGTTTAATCCTCCAGTCATGATTTATTCTTGCGTATATTTAGAGACATAAATAGTATATATGACATTAGTGACAAGTATATTTTTAAACGTGCTCATATTGACATGGAGAGCCTGAACTTCTCTCCACGACTCAGTCACCTCTGAACTTCTCGCCAATCCTGGATCCTTTAGGAAACCCTGCCCGCATTCCCGGTTCTCTCCGACGTGTGTGTGTGTGTGTGTGTGTGTGTGTGTGAACTCGTGACGACACTTAATCCGTCAGGGCTGGACTGATCACTGCAATGGACGTCTGTGAGGGAATCTGCAACATGTTTAATAGCATTTGATCTAGGTATAGTGCTTAAACTGCAGAATGTCCTTTAAGAGATTTTGGTTATGATTTGTTCTACATTCCTAATATTTTGAGCTTGTTATGCACTGCAAATAATCACTTTCTTGATTATGAAATAATTATTGTCTTGTTTTCCAGCACAACCATCTAAACATTCATAAATCAAGATATATTTACTGGAGAAGTAAAATGACAAAGAACAGTAGGGTTTGTTTTTCTGAAAAAAATATCAAAATGAAGTGAGTTTGTGCTTAAAACAAGAACAAATATCTGTCAGTCAGAAAAATAAACTTTTTCTGACCCCATTGGTTTAAAGTATAAACTCATTTCATAAACTCAACTTTTTTTTGTTCAGAAAACAAAACTTAATAACTTAATTAATTTTGCTTCTCCAGTAAATGTATCTTGATTTAAGAATTTATAGATATTTGTATCGGAAAACCAGACAATATACTTGTTTTTTGCAGAGTAAAAGATGAAAATCCATCGATTTGCTGTACATTGATGGAAGGTTTTGGCATTTAAAACACAACTTCTTGTGGTTAAACTGCACTGGTTGCATGTGCATGTCAAAGAACAAAATGGTCAAAGGTCATGTGTATTTATACTAAGCAGTTGCACATTCAGTTCTTCATCAATATATATTATGAGTTGCATGATAAATTGGTTCTTTTATTTACTAAAGTGACACAATAAAACATTGTATAATATAGCAAAGCTGTTTCTTCCATATTTGTTGGTTGCTCAGGGTCATTGTAAAAAACATGCAAGTCAGAAAACACACACATATGTGATGCAAATGTCAAAATGTGTAGGTTTATAACTCATGCACTGGGAAAAGTGTTTTGAGCTCATAACAGTGTTTTGCAAGGAACTGCATGAAAAACAAGTGTTGATAAATCAATAATCTGCCCCTGTAATCATAATCTGTGTGAAAAGGAATAAAAGTTGTTGGTGTTTTGCTGCCACTAGAGTTTATTTCGGCTGGAAACTGCAGTGAATTGTATGTACAGGTGCGTTTGTCGCGTCTGGTTCACTTTCCCTTTGCTGCAATCTAGTAAATGCCAATCTAGTTCATTTATGTGCAGTGCGTATAGTTATTTTACAATAAAAACAGAAGTAGTCTGTATCTACTCTAATAAGGCACGCTTGGTATTAATAGAGCAGTTTGAGGACAGATCCTTGGCTCAGTCTGACCGTTTGACTGACCTTTGTGTGCCAGTTTGTACAGTTTCACTTTGCACCTGCTGTTGTTGAAATGCCCGGCGTATTTCTGCGTACTTACGTAAGACGTATCACGAACATTTCTCTTAACCTTGAGAGTGTCGGCTGAGAAATAATAAATAATCAGGATGTCTGTACTGAAACTCTATATCGATGATCTCTGAGATCATGCTTGTGATTCTGATGCTGACTGTGACTCACGTAGAGGAAACGCCGATAACTTAAGCAGATGTTTGAGCCTTTCATTTTCCTTTCGCACTTAAGCCTCCCTTGGTTCAATTCACCAATTGGCTTAAGAAAATCCTACCAGCGATCACTCTGTGAAAAGTGTATGGCACAAGGCCAGTCTTTTGCCTGGATCTTGGGTTAATTTTTCTACCCAAATCCTGGGTTGAGCCTTTTAGGTAAAATTTTTGGATTATTTTTTTTATTTATTGTTTGAGTAGTTTTTGTGTTACCCAGCTCCTGGGTCAGACGTAACAACCCAGTGTTTGGGTCGTTTTTGTGTTACCCAGCTCCTGGGTCAGACGGAACAACTCAGTGTTTGGGCAGTTTTTGTGTTACCCAGCTCCTGGGTCAGACGTAACAACCCAGTGTTTGGGTCGTTTTTGTGTTACCCAGCTCCTGGGTCAGACGGAACAACTCAGTGTTTGGGCAGTTTTTGTGTTACCCAGCTCCTGGGTCAGACGTAACAACCCAGCATTTGGTTAGTTTTTCTGTTACCCAGATCCTGGGTCAGACGTAACAACCCAGCGTTTGGTTAGTTTTTGTGTTACCCAGATCTTGGGTCAGACGTAACAACTAGGGATGTCAATTTTCACAAATTCCCATGATCGATCGTCGTTTAAATTAACGATCAATTAATCGATTAATCGTTAGCCTTAATACTGCGATATGCATCAACTGCAGTGGCATGTGGCCAACAGCATGACAGGGTCTGCAAATGCTAATGTTCCTCACCAAATCAATTAGAATGGTTTTAAATATAAATAAAGGGCTAGTAGGATTGTAAAATGTTTCGATGTGATTGATAATTAAATTAATTATTTAATAATCAAATATAACTACTAATACAACGCGTCACCAACGCCGCCTCATATGCGCTAGAATGTGTGACTGTTGTGGACGCGCTCTTCCTGGAACAACTGCACGCGCTGAATGAATCTGCTACCGTTAAACTGGAGCACTTTGCTAGCACGTTATTTATCTAAAAGAAACGCATCCTATATGAGATTAATCAGATATATTTAAAATAAACATAATATTACAAATTATATCTGCACAAAATGACGCAAATTCATGCACAAGTGAACTTGAACTAAGTTATATGTTTATGTTATAATATTATGTTTATTTTAAATATATCTGATTAATCTCATATAGGATGCGTTTCTTTTAGATAAATAACGTGCTAGCAAAGTGCTCCAGTACATGAGTATACTCATGTTGTGGACGCGCTCTTCCTGGAGCAACGCGACACGGCAACTAAACCCAAATAATTCACAATGTTTTATTACAGTATTGTTCTCTTTATAATGTTATGTAATATTACAGTCCCAATAGTCATTATTAAGGCGGGCGTACACGGTGCGATTTTTGCTTTTTTTACGAGCTCGCAGATGATTTTTTTCACTCGGGAGAAATCGAGTGGAATCGGTGATGCTCGCATGCTCGCGGCTCGCAGCGTGTGAGAGGAATTACGAGCCGAGCCGAGCACGTTATAAGCACCTCCCCGACCTTCCGATCATCTTTAAACATGTTTAAAAAATTCGGGGAGTCGGCCCGATTTTCACCAGCTGTCTCCTATTTCCAAATTATACACAACCACGTGGGGCTATACCTCAGTGGCAGCAACCATACAGCGTGCGCATACACTGTCTCTCTCCCTCTCTCACACTCTCATACACACACACACACACACACACACACACACACACACACACACACACACACACACACACACACACACACACACACACTTCTCTCAATTCAATTCTGTTCAATTCAATAAAGCTTTATTGGCATGACAAAAATACAATTGTATTGCCAAAGCATCAAAACAGCATAGAAAATTATTTTGAACATTGTACTACAGAAAATAATAATAATAATATTAAATAAAAATAATAAAATAAAAATAATAATTCTCTCTCTCTCTAGTTTTTACGTTGAATGGCTACTGTTCTCTGCTTTACAACAAATCATTTGCACACACATTTCTGTCATTTTTTCTCTCTGAAGCTTTGCCTGCATGCAATATTGACGGTCTCTGTGTTTAGCGCGAAAGCTCACGTGATTGCTGCCGGCTCGGGATAAAATTCGTGCAGGACAGTCGTGCCGTGGACCAGCTGCATTGACGCGATTATCAGTTAAACTGACTCGCAACGTGTGCAATATCTCACGACCTCCCGAGTGTCCGATCCTGGTCCGAACTCGCACCGTGTACGCCCGCCTTTAGTCGTGCACTGCCGTTTGAGCTGCGCGCGCTGAAGCTGACGCTTTACTACAGTGTTCTTAACCAAATGCATCCAATATGAGATAAATCAGATATAGATAGGCATACACAAAATAAACAGTATTACAACTTACATTTGAACAAAACAAAAGGCTGCGAATGCACACGCAAACTTACATGATGATGAAGGTGTAAAATGGTCCCAAACATAACTCCGGCGCGCTCGCTTTACATGTTTCGCGGTTGAGCAGCGCGCCGCGCACGAAAACCTGCTTAATCGATGATCGATAAGTTCTATCGATTAAATGTATTATCGACAATTAATCGATCGTCGATTAATCGTTGACATCCCTAGTAACAACCCAGTGTTTGGGTAGTTTTTGTGTTACCCAGATCTTGGGTCAGACGTAACAACCCAGTGTTTGGGTAGTTTTTGTGTTACCCAGATCCTGGGTCAGACGTAACATCACAGCGTTTGGTTAGTTTTTCTGTTACCCAGATCCTGGGTCAGACGTAACAACCCAGTGTTTGGGTAGTTTTTGTGTTACCCAGATCTTGGGTCAGACGTAACTTCACAACGTTTGGTTAGTTTTTCTGTTACCCAGCTCCTGGGTCAGACGTAACAACCCAGCGTTTGGTTAGTTTTTGTGTTACCCAGATCTTGGGTCAGACGTAACATCACAACGTTTGGTTAGTTTTTGTGTTACCCAGATCCTGGGTCAGACGTAACAACCCAGCGTTTGGTTAGTTTTTGTGTTACCCAGATCCTGGGTCAGACGTAACATCACAACGTTTGGTTAGTTTTTCTGTTACCCAGCTCCTGGGTCAGACGTAACAACCCAGTGTTTGGTTAGTTTTTGTGTTACCCAGATCTTGGGTCAGACGTAACATCACAACGTTTGGTTAGTTTTTCTGTTACCCAGATCCTGGGTCAGACGTAACAACCCAGTGTTTGGGTAGTTTTTGTGTTACCCAGATCCTGGGTCAGACGTAACAACCCAGTGTTTGGGTAGTTTTTGTGTTACCCAGATCCTGGGTCAGACGTAACAACCCAGTGTTTGGTTAGTTTTTCTGTTACCCAGATCTTGGGTCAGACGTAACATCACAGCGTTTGGTTAGTTTTTCTGTTACCCAGATCTTGGGTCAGACGTAACATCACAGCGTTTGGTTAGTTTTTCTGTTACCCAGCTCCTGGGTCAGACGTAACAACCCAGTGTTTGGTTAGTTTTTGTGTTACCCAGATCCTGGGTCAGACGTAACAACCCAGTGTTTGGTTAGTTTTTCTGTTACCCAGCTCCTGGGTCAGACGTAACAACCCAGTGTTTGGTTAGTTTTTGTGTTACCCAGATCTTGGGTCAGACGTAACATCACAACGTTTGGTTAGTTTTTCTGTCACCCAGATCCTGGGTCAGACGTAACAACCCAGTGTTTGGGTAGTTTTTGTGTTACCCAGCTCCTGGGTCAGACGTAACAACCCAGTGTTTGGGTAGCTCCTGGGTCAGACGTAACAAACCAGTGTTTGGGTAGTTTTTGTGTTACCCAGATCCTGGGTCAGACGTAACAAACCAGTGTTTGGGTAGTTTTTGTGTTACCCAGATCCTGGGTCAGACGTAACAACCCAGTGTTTGGGTAGTTTTTCTGTTACCCAGATTTTGGGTCAGACGTAACAACCCAGTGTTTGGGTAGTTTTTGTGTTACCCAGATCCTGGGTCAGACGTAACAACCCAGTGTTTGGGTAGTTTTTCTGTTACCCAGATCTTGGGTCAGACGTAACAACCCAGTGTTTGGGTAGCTCCTGGGTCAGACGTAACAACCCGGTGTTTGGGTAGCTCCTGGGTCAGACGTAACAACCCAGTGTTTGGGTAGTTTTTGTGTTACCCAGATCCTGGGTCAGACGTAACAACCCAGTGTTTGGGTAGTTTTTGTGTTACCCAGATCCTGGGTCAGACGTAACAACCCAGTGTTTGGGTAGTTTTTGTGTTACCCAGATCTTGGGTCAGACGTAACAACCCAGTGTTTGGGTAGTTTTTGTGTTACCCAGATCCTGGATCAGAGGTAACAACCCAGTGTTTGGGTAGCTCCTGGGTCAGACGTAACAAACCAGTGTTTGGGTAGTTTTTGTGTTACCCAGATCCTGGGTCAGACGTAACAATCCAGTGTTTGGGTAGTTTTTGTGTTACCCAGATCCTGGATCAGACGTAACAACCCAGTGTTTGGGTAGTTTTTCTGTTACCCAGATTTTGGGTCAGACGTAACAACCCAGTGTTTGGGTAGTTTTTGTGTTACCCAGATCCTGGGTCAGACGTAACAACCCAGTGTTTGGGTAGTTTTTCTGTTACCCAGATCTTGGGTCAGACGTAACAACCCAGTGTTTGGGTAGCTCCTGGGTCAGACGTAACAACCCGGTGTTTGGGTAGCTCCTGGGTCAGACGTAACAACCCAGTGTTTGGGTAGTTTTTGTGTTACCCAGATCCTGGGTCAGACGTAACAACCCAGTGTTTGGGTAGTTTTTGTGTTACCCAGATCCTGGGTCAGACGTAACAACCCAGTGTTTGGGTAGTTTTTGTGTTACCCAGATCTTGGGTCAGACGTAACAACCCAGTGTTTGGGTAGCTCCTGGGTCAGACGTAACAACCCAGTGTTTGGGTAGTTTTTGTGTTACCCAGATCCTGGGTCAGACGTAACAACCCAGTGTTTGGGTAGTTTTTGTGTTACCCAGATCCTGGGTCAGACGTAACAACCCAGTGTTTGGGTAGTTTTTGTGTTACCCAGATCTTGGGTCAGACGTAACAACCCAGTGTTTGGGTAGCTCCTGGGTCAGACGTAACAACCCAGTGTTTGGGTAGCTCCTGGGTCAGACGTAACAACCCAGTGTTTGGGTAGTTTTTGTGTTACCCAGATCCTGGGTCAGACGTAACAAACCAGCGTTTGGTTAGTTTTTCTGTTACCCAGATCCTGGGTCAGACGTAACAATCCAGTGTTTGGGTGGTTTTTCTGTTACCCAGATCTTGGGTCAGACGTAACAATCCAGTGTTTGGGTAGTTTTTGTGTTACTCAGATCCTGGGTCAGTCGGAACAACCCAGTGTTTGAGTAGTTTTTGTGTTACCCAGATCCTGGGTCAGACGTAACAAACCAGTGTTTGGGTAGTTTTTGTGTTACCCAGATCCTGGATCAGACTTATCAACCAAGTGTTTGGGTAGTTTTTGTGTAACCCAGATCCTGGGTCAAATGTGGGTCAGACATGACACAAGCTCCGGCACGAGATCCAGCGCCGTTATGGTGGAAACGGGACAACAGAGACTGGTCCATTACTCTTGAATTACTTCTAAATGTTTCATTTTTACTTCTAATATTTGTTAAAAGAGCTTAAATGTATGCAATATGTATTCAAAATATACAATATGCTATAGGCCTACTGTAAAATATTATCATGCAAACCAGTGGTTGTGTGGAGTATTTTTTATTATTATTTTTTTAATTTAGAGGATTTAAGTTAATCTGTAAACATTAATTCATGAATGAAAAAAAAGCTAGTACTATAGTAAATATTAATCAACCCAGTATGCTGGGTTAAATAAAGAACCCAATTTCCCAAGCCCTTGGGTTGAAAACGAAACAATTGTGTTGTTTTTAACCCAGTGTTTTTTAGACTGGGGGTAAATGTGAAAGAGAAAAATCAGTTCTTTCGTCACAATCCCCCGAAGCGCAGACCAGCCCGTGACAGCCCCTCTCCAGCTCACCAGATGTCTAGAGAACACACACGTTTGGTTTGGCGTGTGTGTTTTGTGTCAACAGGCAGATTCATCGCAGTCTGCTGTTCAACAAATGAACTGAAAATGTGTGACTTGGCTCAACAAAAGAGAGATGAATTAGCTTTGGGCGGCTCGTTTAGAGCTCGTTTATTTCAGAGGAAACACAAATCTGCATATCAGCATTTATTCATGTCTGTGTGAATGTTTCGCCGTGGTTTTTCGTGTTAACCCGAGGCAACTGAACCACAGTCAACAGAGAGTCACACAGTAGAGGCGATGCGTTCAGGACATCTGAGAGAAGGGCTGGAAGTGTGTGTGTGTTCAGGGTTCAGGTCTGACTGTGTGTGTGTGTGTGTGTGTGTGTGTGTGTGTGTGTGTGTGTGTGTGTGTGTGTGTGTGTGTGTGTGTGTGTGTGTGTGTGTGTGTGTGTGTGTGTTGTCGTTCTGGTGTGTGTGTGTTCGGGGTTCAGGTCTGTGTGTGTGTGTGTGTGTTGTCGTTCTGGTGTGTGTGTTCGGGGTTCAGGTCTGTGTGTGTGTGTGTGTGTGTGTGTATTCGGGGTTCAGGTCTGTGTGTGTGTGTTCGGGGGTTCAGGTCTGAGTGTGTGTGTGTGTGTGTGTGTGTGTGTGTTGTCGTTCTGGTGTGTGTGTGTTCGGGGTTCAGGTCTGTGTGTGTGTGTGTGTGTGTGTGTGTGTGTGTGTGTGTTGTCGTTCTGGTGTGTGTGTGTTCGGGGTTCAGGTCTGTGTGTGTGTGTGTGTGTGTGTGTATTCGGGGTTCAGGTCTGTGTGTGTGTGTTCGGGGGTTCAGGTCTGAGTGTGTGTGTTCAGGGTTCAGGTCTCAGTGTGTGTGTGTGTGTGTGTGTGTGTGTGTGTGTGTGTGTGTGTGTGTGTGTGTGTGTGTGTGTGTGTGTGTGTTGTCATTCTGGTGTGTGTGTTCGGGGTTCAGGTCTGAGTGTGTGTGTGTGTGTGTTGTTCTGGTGTCTGTGTTCGGGGTTTAGGTCTAAATGTGTGTGTGTGTGCGTGTGTGTGTGTGTGTGTGTGTGTGTGTGTGTGTGTGTGTGTGTGTTTGTCATTCTGGTGTCTGTTCAGGGTTCAGCTCTGTGTGTGTGTGTGTGTGTGTGTGTGTGTGTGTGTGTGTGTGTGTGTTGTTGTTGTTGTTCTGGTGTCTGTGTTCGGGGGTCAGCTCTGAGTGTGTGTGTGTGTGTGTGTGTGTGTGTGTGTGTGTGTGTGTGTGTCGTTCTGATGGACAGCACAGCTGAAGCTCAACAACACTAGAACAGGTGAGGCAGCAACTGGCTTTATGATTAACCAATCACTTTGGCTTCATGTCAGATGTTCACCACAGATATAGCCTTCTAGTGTTACCTGTCTGACCTCTATAAACAACATCAAAATATATATCTATAAACAACATCAAGCTACATAAAAAGAAGTGCACTTTAGCATACTTTTAAAATGAAATAATACACTTAAGTGCACATAGTTTGCAATTAAACATTATACTTTAAATTTATATTAAATGTTTTTTGATCCACTTATGTTCATCTTTATATGTAATTTCATAATTACTTCTATTGTCTTTGAAATGGAAGCCGAATCTGTATTCATTGTAAACCAAAATATAGTTTAATGTCATTCCTTCTGATGTTATATCGAATAAAACTTAAAAATATAATCAAGTACTTTACATGCACTTTAAGATGCTAGTCAACACATAAAAATAAGTGCACTGCTTTAAAGCACAACAAAATATTTGAAAAATAAGGTTTTGGTAAACCTTTTAATTCAATATTATTAGAAAGTGCACTTTTAAGATAAGAAGAAACTTTAAGAAGATTTTTCTATAACCTAAAACAATGGGACAGTTTTTATGCAAATAAATGTAGATATAATATAATAAATATATTACATTGTAAATACTGTATATCTGTATATCTCTGCCCAAACACAGTGAGGTTTCTACATTATGAAGGTAAAACAGTAGCAAAACTCGAGAGCTTGCTAATTTGAATGTGAGAACTTGTAAAATTAATATTTGTATTTGTAAGTTGAAATTTATACTTGCAGCTCTGATGTGAAAAGCTGCATCTATCGATTTGCACACACAGACAATACTCAGAACACCTGTGTTTTGAATTCGAAGTTGCAGATTAATAGTTACAAATGTGTAAAGTGTCATTTACATAAACAAAATGACAGGCACAATTGTGTACTACACATTTATCTTTGTGCTTTAGTTCAGTTTCGTTGTACAACCACAAGTCGGCACTCACAACCTCTCATATCTGGCAGTACAACTTCAAATCCTAGCGCTTTGACTTTTGCTACTCTTTTTGCGATATGCCTGTAGCAAAACTCACTCGTGCACTTGTAAATGCAGACTTGAGAGAGCAGAGTCGGGGGCGGGGCTGGGGTCGGAATGAAGTCATTTTATTGGTCGATGCCTCACCAATGAACAACGCCAGCCACAATGAAAACATTTATGCTTATGTATCAGCTATTTTTTAAAACACTTGGAAAATATTTTAATGAAATATCATTAGTTTTACTGGAATAGTTTTACAGAATATGAAGGCAACGCGTTTAATTGAGACAGTGGTATTAAAAGACCAAACTCAGGAAACACCATAAAGCATACAGAAAAAAAATTAGCACAGAATATGAACGCAACGCGTTTAATTGTACGTTTTCCTCGAACCCAAGAAAACACTTAATGAGGCTTAATGGACCAACAGTTATAAAATAAAAATTAAAAACAATAAAAAAACACATAATTTGTTACTTTATTAATAAAACACAGGCAGCGAGTTTATTTGCACTGAACACACATTTGCTTATATATATGCCAATTCCATTGCAATATGAAAATGCACCTAAATTATCTGATAAGAATGTAAAATGTATACCTTGAAATGCAATGTAAGTCGCTTTGGAAAAATGTAAATGTTTTAAATATTCACCCTAGCCTAACTGTTGGACACACAAAAACAAACAAAACATAAATAAATTATATATATATACGTACGTGTGTGTGTGTGTGTGTGTGTCTTTTAGCCTACAGTCTATGGTATATATATACCAGATATGGCAAATATATATGGCATACGTCATATGTTTTACGTCATATTCTGTGCTCATCTGCTTTTCTGTAGTATGCATTAGCATTGTGTCTACTGAGTTTGATAATATCGTTTATTTATTTTAATATCAGTCTAATGCATTAAGCCATGTTAGTGTTTCAGTGCACGCGGGTTCCGTGACATCATCGAACTCCCATTTCATTGGCTAGGTGCCAACCAATAAAACGGCTCCTTTGACCCCCCCTCCTCCCGCCCCCCTTTCTCTCTCACCGCTTCTGAGTTTCAAGTGCACAAGTTAGTTTTGCACCTGATATATCGCGAAAAGAGTAGCAAAAGTCAAGGCGCGAAATTTGAAATTGCAGTGACAGATTTGAGAAGTTGCAAGTGCCTATTTGAGGTAGTACCGCGAATGTGAACGTAAGATTAAACGCAAAATATATATTACAAGTTTGTGTCTGTCGTTGTATTTCTGTGAATGGCATTTTACACATTTGTGTCTACTTGTCTGCAGCTTCAGATTCAGAATACAGGTTTGTGACTATTATCTGCGAGTGCAAATTTCAAAATTCAACTTCAGATTTTTATTTTACAGGTTTTCACATTGGGGCTGTGAGTGTAAATGTTCATGTACAAGTACGAATATTTATTGTACAAGTTCTCAAATTCACATTTACATGCTCTCGAGTTTTGCTACTGTTTTACCTTCATACTATATCTCCATACTTAATTTATGTGTGTGTGTGTGTGTGTGTGTGTGTGTGTGTGTGTGTGTGTGTGTGTGTGTGTGTGTGCTTTTCTCTTTTCTGTTCAAATGGCTGATGGCGGCAGGAAAAAAAGAGTGGGAATTTCACAAATGTTTCTTTTCCGAAGCACTCTTCAGTTCAACACTGCGGATGGCCTGGGAGAAGATAATAAGGGACGAGGCATATTGATATTGTTATTCAGAAAAGTACATGCAGGGCCTGTAAATGAAGGATAGAAATCATATTCTGTTCCTTCAGCTTGCATTTAATCAGTTCACTGCAACAAAATATATAAAATACAAGTCTTGGTTTCCATGCAAATATCAAGAAACATTTACTGGAGAAGCAAAATGACTGAAGACATTAAGTCAAAAATGAATCAAAATGAAGTGAGTTTGAGTTTGTGCTTAAAACAGGAACAAATATCTGCTAATGTGTCACGGTTTGGGTTTTGTTTATTGTTCCTGGTTCTTGTCTGTCATGTGATCCCCTGTTCTAGTCATGTGATCTTGCCTTGTGTTCCCCTGTCTGTTGTCATTTTGTCATTGGTTGATTGTTTAAATGTTCACAGGTGTCCCTTGTCTCGTCATTAGTCCAGTATGTATTTAAGCCCTGTGTCTAGTTCAGTCTTTGTGAGTTCTTGATGTTGTTAAGTGGATGTTGGTTGTTCTGTTCCTGAGTCCTGTTCCCCGTTCCTGTATTTGAGTTTGTAAGTCTGGAGTTTGTTTAATAAAGTGAGCTGCATTTGGATCCTGCTTCCTCCATGTTTCAACCAAATCATAACAGAAGAACTCACCACAAAATGGATCCAGCAGTGGTTAGCAACCAGGCCCTGAGGAAATTCCTTTCTTCATTGTTTCAGGATGGCCAGCCCATTGAGAGATATGCGAGGGACTTTTTGACTTGCTGTCATCTGGGATCATTAGATGACATCCAGCTCATGGAGCTGTTTTGGAGCGGGTTGGATGATGACATTGCTCAATTTATGCCGGAGGACTATACCGGCTGGACCCTGGAGGGATATGTCGACCTGGCCCTCTCCTTGAGCGGTTTGGCATTTACTGTGGGCTTGGCTAATGAAACACCCCTTGAGCTCACAGTACCCCCAGAGCCCTCACCGCTGGTCCCGTCCAGTCCAGAGTCTTCACAGCTTCACGTCTCATGTGCCCAGCCTGAGAATCTTCACGTCACGCCAACCATCAAGCCAGCCACTGGATTGGTCTATGGCCGTCAAGGACTGGTTTCCAGCGTGGCCGATTCCCCGCTGATGTCAGCACATGCTGCCACAAAGGCCATCGTTCCAGGGACTCGTCCCGCCGAGCCTTGGCTCCACGTCAGCCCTGCCGAGACTGAGCTTCACGTCGCTTCTGCTGATCCAGAGACTGTTCACGTCGCTTCTGCTGATCCAGAGACTGTTCACGTCGCTTCTGTTGATCTAGAGACGGTTCACGTCGCTTCTGCTGATCCAGAGACTGTTCACGTCGCTTCTGCTGATCCAGAGACGGTTCACGTCGCTTCTGCTGATCCAGAGACGGTTCACGTCGCTTCTGCTGATCCAGAGACGGTTCACGTCGCTTCTGTTGATCTAGAGACGGTTCACGTCGCTTCTGTTGATCTAGAGACGGTTCACGTCGCTTCTGCTGATCCAGAGACGGTTCAAGTCGCTTCTGCTGATCTAGAGACGGTTCACGTCGCTTCTGCTGATCTAGAGACGGTTCACGTCGCTTCTGCTGATCCAGAGCTTCCCGCCAGTCCAGCCGAGCCTGCACTTCCCGCCAGTCCAGCCGAGCCTGCACTTCCCGCCAGCTCAGAGCCCTCTTCGCCGCTGGTCCTGCCCAGCTCAGAGCCCTCTTCGCCGCTGGTCCTGCCCAGTTCAGAGCCCTCTTCGCCGCTGGTCCTGCCCAGCTCAGAGCCCTCTTCGCCGCTGGTCCTGCCCAGCTCAGAGCCCTCTTCGCCGCTGGTCCTGCCCAGCTCAGAGCCCTCTTCGCCGCTGGTCCTGCCCAGTTCAGAGCCCTCTTCGCCACTGGTCCTGCCCAGCTCAGAGCCCTCTTCGCCGCTGGTCCTGCCCAGCTCAGAGCCCTCTTCGCCGCTGGTCCTGCCCAGCTCAGAGCCCTCTTCATCGCTGGTCCTGCCCAGCTCAGAGTCCTCTTCACCGCTGCTCCTGCCCAGCTCAGAGCCCTTTTCATCTCTGGTCCTGTCCAGTCCTGACCTGCCCTCGTCGCAGACCTCGTCCAGCCCTGACCTGCCTTCATTGCCTGTCTCATCCAGCCCTGACACGCCTTCGCCACCGGACTCCTCCTACCTGGCGCCTAAGTCCGTTAACCTCCCCAAGAAAATTTTGGGGGGGGGCAATAAGCCTTCACCGCCATGGCCACCCGAAGGGATTTCTTCACCGTGGCCGCCCGAAGGGTCTTCTCCGCCGTGGCCGCCCGAAGGGTCTTCTCCGCCGTGGCCGCCCGAAGGGTCTTCTCCGCCGTGGCCGCCCGAGGGGTCTTCTCCGCCGTGGCCGCCCGAGGGGTCTTCTCCGCCGTGGCCGCCCGAAGGGTCTTCTCCGCCGTGGCCGCCCGAAGGGTCTTCTCCGCCGTGGCCGCCCGAGGGGTCTTCTCCGCCGTGGCCGCCCGAGGGGTCTTCTCCGCCGTGGCCGCCCGAGGGGTCTTCTCCGCCCTGGTCCTCTGCACATCCTGATCCGCCCTGGCCACCCGCACACCCTGGTCTGCTCTGGTCCCCTGAACAGTCTGGTCCACCCACGCTTCATGGCCCAGGCCCGCCATTGCCATGTCCTGGATCTATTCCTCTGCACGGGCCTGGCCCTCCATCCCTCCCCCAAGACCGCCTCCGCTCCACCACCCTCCTGAACTTATGTTTTTGTTTTTATGGGCGTCGGGAGCCGCCCATAGAGGGGGGGCTATGTCACGGTTTGGGTTTTGTTTATTGTTCCTGGTTCTTGTCTGTCATGTGATCCCCTGTTCTAGTCATGTGATCTTGCCTTGTGTTCCCCTGTCTGTTGTCATTTTGTCATTGGTTGATTGTTTAAATGTTCACAGGTGTCCCTTGTCTCGTCATTAGTCCAGTATGTATTTAAGCCCTGTGTCTAGTTCAGTCTTTGTGAGTTCTTGATGTTGTTAAGTGGATGTTGGTTGTTCTGTTCCTGAGTCCTGTTCCCCGTTCCTGTATTTGAGTTTGTAAGTCTGGAGTTTGTTTAATAAAGTGAGCTGCATTTGGATCCTGCTTCCTCCATGTTTCAACCAAATCATAACATAATGGAGTCAGAAAAATAATCCTAATTCAAAAATGTTATTTTATTAAAAGAAAACCAAGATTATTTTTTCTGATCCCATTAGATAACACAAATAACAAAACTTAATTGTTTAAAAAATAATTAATTATAATTATTAATAAAATGCACAAATATAATAAGTATATTAAATTAAGAATGTATTTTTAAGGGCTAAATTATTTTATTTTTTCATTGTGTTTAATTATTTAAAATTGCAATTCCCCCCGTCAAATTTCGAAACCCCTAATCCTGTGCAGAAATTTGTTGAAATAATATAATTGGTGAAATGAGGGTCCAGTTTTCATCAGAAAGTCACGAAATCTTCAAATCTTTTGGACCGAGAGAAAGAAATTCAGAGAGTTCTGAAAGTTGTGTTTTCTGGAAGCTCTTTCATCTCAGAAGATCAAGGAAATGTGAGTCCTCGTGATATGACCTCTTTACCACGTTAAAAACTTTAGAACCCGATCAAAGCAGAACTTTGGACGGACTGTGTGGTGTAAATAAGAGCAGATGAACAGATGAAAGTGCAGGAGGACAGGTGGCGAACGCAGAGCATCTGAAATCACAGAAAGCTCTTCATTTCTCTCGGCTGTGTTTAAATGTGAAGTCTCTGCTCTTATGCTCGACGTGCATCACTCTCTGTCCGCGTGTTGAGGCTTCTGCGTAACACTTGTCCACTCGTGAGACAAAACCTTGCAGAATTGATCAAAGCAGGATTTGCACATCAATAAGGGCCGAATTAATGAGCGCTAGGATGTTTCTCTCCGTTTCACTGAGATTAAAAGGGTTGGAGATGCGATTCTTTGTTGCATTAGTGCATGTGGAGATCTGACAAACACACGTGCGTCATTAAGACCCTCGCTTGTGTGTGTGTGTGTGAGAGAGAGAGAGCGGCTATAGCCCTCGTGAAGAGGAAAACATGCTTTAAAACAGCGTTCATCTCAGGAGGTCAGAGGTCACGGTGACACTGGCTCTGTCAGTTTATTTTGACATTAAATCATTTTACTTGATGGTTGAAGTGAACATTCTGCAGGGAAAATTGTTTGTACGTCGTATCATGAATGATTTTCAATGCATGAATCAAACTCACAATAGCGACTATTTTCGACACGGGTTTCCATGCATCTTTATCAATATCTACATCATATATATATT